>NC_135498.1:135339701-135343432 GCF_052857255.1 Amblyomma americanum | reverse complement strand
AAGTTCTGTGCTGCAGTGTGTCTCTACCCTTCTGAACAGCGTCTTCACCACTGATGCTTTATGGACTGTTCGGTGGTTAGAAGAGAAGTGGAGATACCGGCCTGAGTGAGTTAGTTTGCGGTACGCGGAGAATTGAAGGGTATTGCGGTTTTCTGGACACGAGGACGTCCAAAAACTGCAGGGAATTTTCTTGTTCCACCTCTAGCGTGAACTGAATGTCAAGTTCTACGGAGTTTAAATGACGAAGGAAATTTTTCAGCCTCAGATCTTTTGATCATGGCGAAGGAGTCATCGACATACCTGAGGGAACTCTTTGGTTTTGGGTGGAAAGAGCTGAGGGCTCGTTGCTCGATGTGTTCCATAGTTAAATTGGCAATGATGACAGAGATGGATACTCCCATTGGTGTTCCTTTCACTTGTTGGTAAAATTCCCCGTTTGACGAGAAGTATGTGATTGATAGGCACAACTCCAGGAGGCGGCACACATCATTTACACTCAGCGGGGGTTCGTGCGCTAGTGTGTGGTGTCGCGTTGTAGGGCGTCTTGGGTAGCGGTCACCGCGAGCTTCACGGGGATGTCTGTGAAAAGGGACACCACGTCGACGGAGACAAGGCATTCGTCGGCCTCAAGGGTGGCTTGGGACACCAGTTGGATGAAGTGACTGGAATGACGGATTATGGGTCGCTGTTTTTCCTGCGATTGGGGATGGGAGTTTGTGAAGTTAATTCTGACAACGAGCGAAGAGGGGAACACCAGAAGTCCACAATCGGGCGCAAAGGGATCCCCGGTTTTGTGGACTTTGGGGCAGGCCGTAGAATGCTGAATCCGATCCGTTGTGTGCTCAATAACTGAAGGTAGAGGTTTCGGAAGTTGGGGTGTTTTTGGAATACTTCTTTCAATGTTTTGTTTAGCCTTGCTTGGGTAGTTGTTGTGGGGTCCCTTCTTCAATTTTTTTATATTCTTGACTGCCGAGTAAGGTAGATATTTTCTCTTTGTTGTCCCGTATGGTCCAGAACGACTGTTGTGTTGCCCTTTTCCGCTGGGAGGATCTCTGTTTTGGTGTCTGCCTTGAGGTCTTGCAGGGCTTGCCTTTCATCCGGTTGGTAAGTTTGATTCTTTTCGGTGTACTTGCACTGAATTAAGTACACCTATTATTTTGAGCCTGAGCCCTTCTTGTACACGAAGTTCCAGTTGCCGGATACCGACTTCACACGCAGATACGATTGCTGGGATGGGGGGGGGGGGGGGGGGGGGGGAGTCTGTTCACCTGGAGGTTGAATTTGTGTCCCTTGGCTAGGATTGACGTTTCGGCGGTTGTGAGCTTCCTGGAGGAAAAGTTGCCGACCAGGTCAGAATGGTCCGGTGGGGATTGTTCCGGCCGGTGTTGAAGTTTCGACAACTTCTCTGTCTGCTTGGTGCGGTGTTTGTCGGCTTCTGATGATGCGGTTTCTTTGGCAAATGCCTCGATAGACGTCACTAGGCTGGGCATCTTGTGCTCGAGTTGTCGGCGGGCGAAGAAGGCGTCGATTTCTTTCTTCCTAATCACGCTACGGAACTCATGTATCCGTGCCGTCACTAGGTCCTGTTCTGCCTTGTTGATGATGCTTCGTCCTTCCGGTGTGGGGGACCAGGCGTTCGTAGCCGTAGGTAGGCTCTGGGGTACAACCTTGGTTTCCTTGCATTTCTTGGCGAATTCAAGGTGTGTCTTGAACACCGAGATGCCTTGCATGGTCTTGATGTACGTCTTTGCAAGCTGCACATCCACTTGTCTACGCCGACAGTCCTCCCACGACCGCGATGCTGTACATTTTTGAGAACTCCATTGACTGGGCTGATGCACGAGAAATCATTGGGTACCACCATCTGGGGCATGGAGCAAAGGCCTCGTTAACTGAGCCACCGTTGCCGCCATCTACAGGGCAACACTATCCTTTCAGACCTATCAAAATTTTGTAGAACAAAGCTTGTAAGAAGTGGGAGATGTGTGTTAAGGTCAAGGCTTTGTTAAAATTAAATTGCCTCCTGACGCTTCATACAAATGATTTCTTCAAGTTACCACGCTCGTCCTCGCTTTACTAGGCCGCACTTGGCTAGTGCGCCTTGTCTGCGTTCCGGCAGCGTCCAGCAGCACGTGTATCTACCTAGTCTCCAGTCGTTTCTTGCAGTATTAAGACCATCAAGGACTACACTAACCACCCGATTCGCTGATCACAAAGTCGACAGGCCACGGACTCGTAGGGAGAAAACATCGTCAAATGAATAACTTTAGCGGCAACAGCTAGCGCTGCCTTAGCTCATCATGATGAGCGCAGATGATATTTTTTTAGCGGGAGCAATAGAAGAGCCGTGATGGCGAACGTTATCAGGCGCTTATGTCCGTGTAAAGGCTCCATCTGTGAACCGTGGCTGGTGGCATTAAGGGGACATACCTGCACCTACAAAAAGCTCTGTACTACCAAGCAGCGATTGAGGACAGCTTTGGAATCTTGCTTCACCATGAAAGTCCAATTATTGGCAGCTTCGGAGATGTTTAAGTGAGAAATTCGTGGCGTAGCTGTTGAGATTGGTTTCATGATATCTTACATTAAAGCATGGTGAGAAGAAAGGGTTTCTGCAGAGCCTTTATAATTTGCGCGAACTTTAATGCGAGGTTCCGGGTTTGCACACAGAGAAAATAGCAACTGTAATGTGTCACGTTCAAAGGTTCAATGCAGGAACGCTTTCGAGCGGCCTGCGTACGATGCCGCAGCAATTGTGCTTTACGCTCTGAGGAGCCATCTAGACAGAGCTTGCTTGATGCGAGTCTCTGAGCTCTACTGTGGTGACGCGCTGATCAGAAGGACAGATGAAATAGTAACCGAGTTTTAAAAACACTCTCTTTAGCTACCGCTTCAAGCAATTGTTGACGATGTTTATGTAGCGCACTGGGTGTCGCCATTTTCTGAGGATTAGTTCGTGATAATAAGTGGTCCTATATACCGTTGCTGAATTGGAAAATGTAATGTCATCGCTTATCACTCTAGAAAACCCCCGGACCTGACGGCTTGTGGGGTTAGTTTTACAAGTAATTTCAATTGTGTTATCTTCCGTCCTACTCCAAACTTTTAAAACCAGTATTGATGTAGGAATTTTTGCCACAGTCACTTACCAAAGGTCATATTGTATTAATACCGAAAACATGCAATAAGGAAAAAACTGCGATTTGTAGACTCCTACAGACCTATCACTTTTTCTAACGTTGAATTTAAGATCTTCAATAAGGTCCTGTCAAATCAGCTACAGCTTGCAATTTCTACTTTATTTTGGACCTCAAAAAACATGCGGCTTGAGGGATCGGTCAAGACAGTCTACAATACGTTTAGAGCGCACGTGTGTTGCATTACTGCAATGATGCTCATGAGCAATTAGCAACTCCTGCAATTTCAGCTTGCAAAGGCGTTCCATCTGGTGTCCCTTTCATTTATTTTTTTTTCTCTTCTAGATCACGTCAATCTTGGTTCAGCTCTTTTGTACTGAGCTACCCCTTTGTTACAAAAACTGTTCCACGCGCTTATATTGTCAATGGCTGTCTCTCACAACCATTCCGAATTCAGTCCTCGGCGAAACATGTTTGCCCACTGTCCCCCGCTGCGGTTCACGTTAATACTTGAAGCCATTTCGTCTAAAGGCTAGAAGCAGTGCAGTCTTCAGAGGTCTTTGTATTATGGGTTAAGAACTCAATGTATTAGCC
>NC_135498.1:135217201-135334701 GCF_052857255.1 Amblyomma americanum | reverse complement strand
GGCGTTGTAAAGAGCGCGTCTGGTGCTTGGGGCGTAGCATTCCCCTAGAAAGTCCTACAACTACCCCTTTACACTCCGCTCTCTCGGTTATTACCGTGCTCTCAACGTATGCGGTGTAACAACGTGCGTCATAAACACTGCTAACTTAAGATGAAAGCAGGCTGCCTTGAAGCGGGGATAATTACTTGAAACAAGACACGTCTGTTCCGCTGAAAGAAAAAAAGACTCATATACGCTATGCTTCTCATGTGTACACTGCTCTGCGCCGAAGATAACAGCGCAGAGTGCTTTTATGTTTTCCTATTTGAGAGGGCTTCTTTTCTTAATCCTACAGCGGTAAAGAACATGTCATGAACGGCAGAGGCACTAATATTATACTAGTTTTTTTTGCTTGCAACTTATCTCTCCAGTTGTCTGAACTGTAGAACCATTCCATATACCCTGCTGTAGTCAATACAGCGAAGGTGGAAACATGCCCGCTATTGTCGCGGTAACCGAATCAGCCAAGTCATCAGACGAGAAGGCACACACTGAAGGCGAACAATTAAAAGGGTTTGGGTAAGATCCTGCGGCTGCCGCGGTGGCTCAGTGGGTATGGCGGTTGGCTGCTGACCCGAAAGACGCGGGTTCAATACCGGCCGCTGCGGTATTTGGTAGAGGCGGAATTCTCGAAGCCCGTGTACGCTGTGATGTCAGTGCACGTTAAAAAAACTTCAGATGGTCGAAATTTCTAGAGCGTTTCACTAAGGTGTCCCTCATAGATTTAGTCGTTTTGGGACGCTAAACACACATAAACCGTAAAATCCTGGGCTTTTGCATGCACGTGTAGAGAATACTAAAAACACCATAAGCAAATTTATTTTTGCACAATATATTTCAGCCACAACTATTTGGCTGCTTCTAGCGAATGCTTAAAATACTGTGCCCAGATAACCCACACTTGTGGCGGCTTTTGGAATCTAGACAATGGATGAAGGCAGATGCAATGTGAACTATTCTCTTCCCTAAATGGAACGCAGGCAACCTGAATGAAATTAGCCTAGCTCTATTTCAGACAAAGTGCAACCTTAGGAATCATGATATTTCTTAGTCATTGTGCCGTCAAAACAGGGTCAAAAGTGTTGCCTTTCTAGTGCCCCTCGCAGCATGCCCATGCCATAGGCCAAAACTCGCACTTCGTGCAGCACCCGTTGATGAATAATCGCTTGAACCCACGTCTCTCAACAGCAGGGAAGCGGTTTAATGAGCAGTTCAATTCCCAACAATGCTGATGCTTGTTTCCCGTAGTGTTCTCACTCGCTTGGCTACCCGGTAATTTGTTGGATGAATTGGTTTCGATATTCCATGCCTACAGCGCAACGAACGGGACAAAGAAGCACACAGGCAGGGACACAACACAGCGCTGTTGTGTCCTTTTCCTTGTCCTGCCTATGTCCTTCTTCTACGTCCCGTTCGTTGCGCTGTAGTCAAGGAGCTTGGCGACCCGCCAGTGAGCACGTAGCACCATCCACTTGTGCTATAGGTTGCCACCGGCATTTCCGACTGGCATCCCATATTTATTGGCGTGACAATATTCATATTGAGCTTTCTCTTCATACTTTGGAAAATGCACAGCTTATGTTCATCCTCAAAATTCTTTTCTGTTCGCATTATAATGTGCAGCACAAGTCATTTGCCTTGTTCTGCAGACATGTCTTTTTGCGGACGATGGAGGCAATATCCCTGAATAACGTAACCATCCTGCTACAACAAGCTCCCATTGCACATAAACTCGGATCCTCGAGCGGCTGCGTCGAGAAAACCACTTATAAATGTTTCGCGAGATTTGTCAGCCCGGGAAGATTTAGTGCTTTTTGCGACGCCCTTATTTCGCGGCTGAGGCCGGCCACAAACTTCATTATTCCGCAGTTGCATAGAGGCAGATGAGTGAACCCGACAGGTTCCGACAAACTGCAGAGCTGGCAAGTTTACGCAAATATGTGGCATGGCTGGACTTTCCTTTCACAAGCACGTTGCCAGACGGAACTAATATTTCAGGAAGAGCATGAACCAGAGGCCTCCGATAAAAGGGTACAGGCAAAGGCGCCAGCGTGTGTAAAATGAACGGACCTGTTTTATTAGGAAGAAAACATTGAACCAGGCTGATATCGCAGTGATATGGATAAATAAATGTCGTTTCCCTTCAAGTTAGATATTTCAAATTACGGTGAAAGTTTGTGAGCAGAGGTTCCATTTGGTTTGGTTTTGATTTATGGGGTTTAGCGTCCCAAAGAAACAGATATTATGAGAGGCGCGGTAGGCAGGGCACCGGATAATTTCATCTACCTGAGGTTCTTCAACGTGCACTGATATCGCAGAGTGTACGGTCGCCCTGCGTTTTGCCTCCCTTGAAACGCAGTCTCTGCAGGTGGGATCGAACCGGCGTGCCGTGGCTTAGTTTTCGATCGAAGCGACCACAGAGCCACCGCACCGGGCCACTCAGGAGAGGCTTTTCGCCGATTTTTTTTTTTGCACATTTGAATTTTTTAAATCATCCTATGTAAATATTAATAGGCATATTGCATGTTTTGCATCAATCTTCTTGAAGAATCATTTACGTGCCTTTGAAACATTCAAGCTTTTTCTAAATTTTATTTTAGACTATTTTTTGTTGTGCCTACAAGTGATCTACCGCTAGCAGAAAAAAAAGGGGAGAGAAAATAGCAAAAAGTGCGCTAAAAGAGCCTCGAAATGTGATTTTGCGTTTTTTAGAAGCATAGACAGCGGTCGAGCAAGGAAAATCTCGGCACAAAACAGAATATTTTTACTTATTAAACTCTACGACCCTAAGGTTCGGAGGAACGAAGTCCTCCATTCTCTCTACTCTGATGCTAACATTTGTGAAATAAAAGTGACTTTCTCTTTCCTTAGATACTAAACGTATTTTCCGCAAAGGAGCTGCCTGAAAGGTTCTTGAAAGAATGAATGCGCGTCTGTTGAGGAAAAAGCAAAATAGCCCATCGCAAATACTTACCGCACGCTAGTTACACAGGGTTCCATCGGGCGGACTCTTGAGATCTGTTCATTTTCTCTTTACATTTTTGGTCCTGGTGTGGCAAGGTACTTGAAAGTCCATAATAGATTTTTTCGCATAGCAGGATCATTTTAAATAATATATTTACTATGTACCGGAACAGTTTATGAGGCACGCTGAAAGGGTCGTTACGTCAGTTGGTTTCCTTTTCTGCCCATGCGTTGTAAACTTTATAATACATAGAACGGTGAATTTTCATCCGGATGTTTTTTTTACATCGCTATAACATAGGTGGTGCACCTAAATATTTATCACGACATCTGCTTTCAATTTCAGGTAACAAAACCAGTCCACAAATAAACAGCGTTCAGCTGCTCAAAGACTGGCTTTGCTACCGAAGAACAGCGTCAGTGGTTAGAGCAGCATATTGTGTAGGAAAATCGCTAACCCAGTAATAAAAGTTGAGCAGGCCTTTCCTCAGCAGTTATTTGGCCTTTCAGACGTAATGCTTTGTGGGCTTTGTGTAAGGAACAATCACCGAAGTAAGGAAAGTCTGATGTTAAACATCCACATTTCGAGCCGCAGCTCACACAGTATATCTGATCCCACAGAAATGTGAGAAAGCCGGTGGAAAGACAAGGAAAAAGTTGCTTCCCCAAACTTTGCAAACTGAGACGCTATGATGAGCCTCCGCGCGAAAAGGGACCCATTATTATGGCGGCGAGCACCGTGATCTCGCTTCTAAAACGGATCACTTCCTTGTTCCTGTAAGAGGGCATCGAACGGAAAGTCGAGCTTTTCAGGAAGTGTAAAGAAACGATGAGAAACTGGCGACATGCGATGCCTAGTGTTAGTTTCACGCATCTTTTAAAAGAAATGATTGAACGCCCTGCCATCTTGTAAACCAAGACTTAGGTTTTAACAGAGAGTGAAAAGCGCGCCTAACGTTTCACATAAAAAAAAAAACTGATGCTTCTCCATCGAAAGACAGCTAAGTCTGTGGGAGTTCTAGACGGCGTGCAATAACATCAAATTATAACAAGAGTTTAGCGCGCAGAAGAGTACCAGTGGCTATGATGAATTTTATGGGCGATGGCTGCTTAGTAGGTTCGGATACCTGGGAGTCTTTAATCTACACTTAAATCTCAATTCCCAGCATAATGCTGCGAGATTTGTGTCCAATAATTGCAGCTTTGCAACTAGCGTCACGCCTCTTAAAAACCACCTTGGTTCGGAATGTTTAGCTAACCGTAAGAAACATTTGCGTTGAAAATCATGCATCGCATCTATATTGGAAGGTTGAGCATTGGCAAAGACCGATACCTGCTTCAACCTCACATTTTTTCTAGACGACTTGATCATAAGTGAAAGATCCGAGTGATTAAATGTAAGGCAGATATTTACAAAGCCTCGTACTTTCCACGAACGGTCAATGAGTGGAACAGGCTGCCGGCCTGCGTCACAGAGTGCTGCACAGAAGGTCAATTCCACGCATTTTTATCTGATGTGTGACGTGGCGCACAGTTCTTTAGCGCGTGTCTTTTCATTTCATTAGCGTTTTTTTAGAGCGCGGTTGTTCTCCTTCAGTGCATGCTTTTCCTCATCTATTATTGGTTGTATTTTGTAATTTTTGTATTTGTATTTTTGTAGTTGTATTTGTATTGTGTTTTTGTTATCCTCTGTACTTTCGGATAAACGAGCAGAAGTCATTGTGTGTGTCCCCCCCCCCCCCCCTGCAATAATGCCTCCGGGCGCTGCAGGTATCTGTAATAAATAAATAAATAAATAAATAAATAAATAAATAAATAAATCAATAAATAAAAAAATAAAAAGGTCCTAAATAAGCTACCTGAGTAGCCGGCGCTTCAACCGCGAACTCCTACTCAGCAGCCAAAGACCACGACCTCATTCACCTCCTTTGTTTTTGCTGTTATCATGTGTTGCGAAGGCGATATGCCGCCACAAGGAACTGACAGCAGTCGTGTTCGGCGATAAGATATCTGGCTCAGAGAGCGCTGGTTCTTTTCATTTATTCATTCGCCGTTTTACACAGGCAGCCGCTGTTTCAGCGTTATTCTGTAGAGCAGACTAATTTGTAGCTAACCCAGTGCCTTAGATTACACCTTCTAAGAGTTTTTGTGATGCCATCTATAACCTAATCAGTTTTCTCACAACTATGTAGTGCGGCTGGAAAATACAGCACCGCTAGAGCGGGCGCCGATTTGAAAAGTCTGACATAGGAATGCAATGAAGTGTTCGGGTAGTGGATCCACAAGTGACCACGGTCTCGTTAAACGGACTCGAAAAGGTGAATGAAGAACATACGGAAAACAAAGGTGACTTTGATCGTGTGGCGCGTCGAGATATGAAGTAGATGTGGAGTTTATTTTGGCAAAAACACAGCTCACAAGGAGGTTGACTAAAGGCAATAAAATGCCTGACTAAGCGCCAAACTTCTGTCATATTGAACGCATCAAGCACAGCATCGTAAAAAAAGAAAAGAGAAAGAAAATAAATCGTAAATATTGGTTTTGGTTTAATAGGGATTTAACGTCCCAAAGCGCCTATGACTATGAGGGACGTCGTAGTGAAGGGCTCCGGGAATTTCGACCACCTGGGGTTCTTTAACGTGCACTGACATCGCACAGCACACGGGCGTCTAGAATTTTGCCTCCATCAAAATTCGACCGCCGCGGCCGGGATCCAACCCGCACCTTTCGCGGCCGGCAGCCGAGCGCCATAACCACTCAGCCAACCCGGCGGCTCCAAGTCGTAAACTGTAAATAGAGTTGCATGCACAAACACATTCGTTAAGCAGTAAATAAAACTCAGAGTAATTATATGTTTAGAAGTACGGAAATCTGAGCAAGTTGGTTACTATTATCCATGGAAAAACAGCGCGGGAAAAAAACACGAGGGCGGAACAAACACGACGACACGAGCGCTGACTTTGAACTGGTGATTTATTACGCACGTGTGTACACATACTATTCCCGCCAAAAACTAAACAAAACAAAAAAAAAATATTCAAGAAACACTGCGTCATCACTGAATACATTAAATCTACCTTTCTGCAAATGCATGCTCCAAACAGGTGATTTCGTGGTTAGCCAATGATAATGAGGGCTTGCTAATGCATGCTTCACCCCCCTTGTCAATGTGATATGCCTCTACTAGTTCCCTTACTATCTGATCTTTATGTTTGAAGTTGACGGATTTGTGATGAAGCAATGGGGCGCACGTGTGCTTAGGTTGCCTGCAGTGCAGCGCCAAATTCGAACCGGCTGCCCTGTCCAAAAAATTGTGATGCTCCCTCAGCCTTTCGTTAAGATATCGCCCAGTCTGGCCAACATACCACCCACCGCATGAAAGGGGGATCTTGTATGCTACACCTTCGACGCACTCAACCCTCCTCTCTGCGTGTGCTGTGGTGCAACCACCGACAATCCTCCTTCCTAGTAGGGACTCCCGCTTCCGCTGCACAGCTCGGAAAATGTTGCTTAATTTTCTGCGAGAAGAAAATACAACGTTAATTTGAAATTTTCACCACACTTTCTTCAGACAGTGTGATAATGCGTGGACGTAAGGGATGACAGCAATCTTCCGGCGCTTCGAGACTTCACCTTCCTGAGGAACACGCTTATGCTCCGATTTGATTTTAGCCATCAGCCTTTCGCATAACCTTCCGATAGTTGTCTCAGGAAAACCAGCGTCCTTAAGCCTAGAAATCTGGCCTTGCACACCTTCCCCAATGCACATCTTCCTCAGGAAGATGAAGTCTCGAAGCGCCGGAAGATTGCAGTCATCCCTTACGTCCACGCATTATCACACCGTCTAAAGAAAGTGGGGCGATAATTTCAAGTTGATGTTTTATTTTCGTCTCGCAGAAAATTAAGCAACATTTGCCGAGCTGTGCAGCGGAAGCGAGAGTCCCTACTAGGAAGGAGGATTGGCGGTGGTTGTACCACAGCACACGCAGAGAGGAGGGTTGAGTGCGTCGAAGGTGTAGCATACAAGATCCCCCTTTCATGCGGTGGGTGGTATGTTGGCCAGACTGGGCGATGTCTTAACGAACGGCTCAGGGAGCATCACAATTTTTTGGACAGGGCAGCCGGTTTGAATTTGGCGCGGCACTGCAGGAAACCTAAGCACACGTGCGCCCCATTGCTTCATCAGTATTCCGTCATCTTCAAACATAAAGATCAGATAGTAAGGGAACTAGTAGAGGCATATCACATTGACAAGGAGGTTGAAGCATGCATTAGCACGCCCTCATCATCATTGGCTAACCACGAAATCACCTGTATAGAGTATGCATTTGCAGCAAGGTGGATTTAATGTATTCACTGATGACGCAGTGTTTCTTGAATATTTTTTTTGTTCTGTTTAGTGTTTGGCGGGAATAGTATATGTACACGCGTGCGTAATAAGTCACTAGTTGAAAGTCAGCGCTCGTGTAGTCGTGTTTGTTCCGTCCTCGCGTTTTTCCCGCGCTGTTTTTCCATGGATAATTATATATGTTAAAAGAAATCACTTAATTACCAGTGCTATGGCCAGAACATGCTGAGTCATCAAGGGCTAATTGATAATCTGCAATACGCTTCTAGAACATTCCTAGAGATGTGGTTTAATTTATAATAGGTGTGATTTCGTGAAGTTTATTCAGAAGGTCTGCTATATGGTAACTATTTGTGGTATTTTTTTGTGCGCCATTTTTAGTACAGATGTTTTCTTTTGCCTATTTTGTGTGACACATGTCATAATTACCTTCCCTCGCAAGATATTTCTATGTAAAATTATCCGCATCGCGTTTTAATTTGGTCATAAATAACCATGGCTAAACATTTACTTTTATGTCTTTCACATTTTGCAGTTGATGTTTCTTGAAGAGCGGTTCTGTGTGACTTTGGTGCAGAGCATTTTCAGTTGGACGCAGAATACTTTTTTGGGGCAAAAACAAGCTTAATTATCATGTTTGTTTGAGTTGTTCCTCCCCAGATAAGTAGACAGTATTAAAACGTGGAGCGGGCGAGAGCGTAATATAACGCTTTTTTAGCGACGTGGCAATAAGCCTCTATATATGCATACAATTCCAACTGAGCAGGATATTTCGGATCGTAGATCTGTACTAGAGGCGACCAGTTCACATTTTCCTGAAAACCGACTGCAAGAAAATTGCGTGGGGGCTTGGTCTAGGATATCATCGTGGAATTTACGAGTCAAAACGTGGTGAATGGGCTTATTACGCGGATGAAAAATAATATATTTCGTCTTATTCGTGTTCAACTCCATCTCCTTTTTCTGGAGCCATAACGAAATATTTTGAAGCCAAATATTCATCTTCCTTTCTAGTCTGAGCAGGTTTGTGCCACAAAAGAATATACTTTTGTCGTCGGCATACAGTGTATTGCACAAAGTGCCTGCTTATGTGGGTTGTGTCGTTGATGTGTACTAAAAATAAAAGCGGGCCTAAGAATGGAACCCTACGGGGCACCGTATTTTGTGTATCATATCTCTCATGTTACCTTGCTTATATTGGCACATTGCGAGCGGTTCATTAGGCACCTTTTTATGAGTTCTTGAGAGATACCTCTCATGGTAGCATTTCAGAATTTTTCGATGGTGTGTCGTGTTTAAGTCAGGAAATAATCCTAGTGTTTATAATTTGGGTTCAAGACTCTATAATATTTTGTTTTAAATTTTAGCTGCGTTTTTTCAAATGTGTTGTGATTATGTAAACCGTACTGCTGTTCAGATATAATGTTATTACTATCAAAGAAGCATAGAGGTCTACTGTTATAAGTGTGCTCGAAATTTTAGAAAAAATCGGTAAGACAGAAATCGGCCTGCAATTTTTTAGGTCATTTAGATATCCTTTTTTGTAAACTAGATGCCATCGCTTTCCTTAACTGATCAAGGAAAACACCTGCACATAAGATTACATTGGGTATTTGAAAGAGAGAGGTTTGCAAACTATATAAGCAACTGCTTTATTAGAGGATACTTTTATTTCGCCATCGCCGAATGCACTATTGGTTTTTAAGTTCTGAAGTAAGCTAACAATTTCTACGTCCGTTGTGGGACGCATAAATGTAGAATTCTTAGTGCTTTTATTGTGATTGTTTGTAAGAAGTACTTGTTTGTGAGAAGCACCTGTAGCGGTAGCAATCGCTCCTGCTGAGTTTAAAAATGCTCAAAGAAAATGCTGGCGAGGTTTGTTCCTTTGTACGATTGGCCTGCAATTGTGTCCGGAATCTCAGCCATTCTTGATTCTGGATTTTAAATCATTGAATATTTGCCATACATTTTTGAGCTGTGGGTATGATTAGCAAATTTCGTTTCATAATACCTTGCGTGCCCGTTTCACATCAGTGCCTAGCTTATTTCTAAACTTCTTAAATTCAACCAAATATTCTCGGTTTTTGGTACTTGTAAATATGGCAAACAGTTTATCACGATACTTCATTCTTTTCAAAAGCGTGCGATCAATCCATGGTTTTCTTGATTTTTTTACTTTTGTTCAGTCCTGTTAGGGGAATGCTTGTGCATAAAGTTGTGTTATTTAGCGTATGAAAAATTCTTACGAGGTTTCAGAGTTTTCTGTTTGCCATACATCATCCCAGTCTACTCTAGCAACTAAGCTTTGGAAAATAGCAATGTTATGTACACCAATTTTTATGTACTGCGATAGCAATTTTAGGAAGCAAAAAGTTTATAAAAATGGACATATTAGAGATATTCATAATGAAGTCATTATGCCTTTTGCGCTTTTTGACGTGTGATGTTTTCTTTCTATTTTGCAAAGTCTCGTTTTCTATGCACTGTCTGTTTTTTCTTTTATACTAGTATTCCCATATATTTTCTCACGGCCACTTTTCGCATCATTTCCTAAAATAGCGTGTTTTCGCGTCTAATAACTGAGAAAGCCCCCCTTATTTTAAAATTACCAGAACAAACATTTTTCTTCACCAGGTTTTCACTGTTGAATTGAAATTATCAGCAGAGGTCGAGAATCATTTCGACCCCACACAATAAGTTAACCACTTTTGTGAAAAAAAAAATGGGCCACGACGCGATTCCAAGGTTTCGTACCTAGGGGAAATGATTTGCTAAAGAGCCGGGAAAGTCTTTCTCGGTGAGGAACCCATGCATTGCTTGACAATTGTGGAAATCTAAAAAAAAAATGGCAGCGGGTGCCCAATGGCTTAGAGCAGCCTTGCCTCTCACCGCAGTAAGCGCTGACTTCCAACTGTCGTCTTGGAAGCGAACGTCGTGTTAATCGCCCACGAAGCCTGAGGCGTTCCTCAAAATGAGAGGTCATAAGTGGTCCTTGGCGCAGGACAATGCCCTCGGTTTGATTTGTCGCCTTCGGAATGCAGTGGCATCCCTTACTGCTTCTTCTATAATCAGTGCGTAACGGATTCAAAATGGATAAAGCTAACACTTTTTTAATTATTCCCGCCTACTGACGGCACACATTTTCACAGGCAACGTGTTGAGATTTAAACGAAAGTATTATGAGGGAACATATTTCCATACCTATTGCGCATTGGAGGCAATACAAATCTTTCAGCTGGTTCAAGCTTTCTAGCAGGCCTGTACTCAGTGCGAAATTATTTCGTCCTGATACACCTGAGAGTTACAGCAGCTCTAAAATTGAGAAAAATCGGGCATTTGCTAATAATCGAGCTCATTTGCACAGCAGTCACCAGGTGCTCTAGAAAACACATGTTTCAACATACTCTTTGAAATCAAGTCTACCTTCGTGCAGCAATAACGAGCGTAAAAATAAAAGAAACATTCGCCGGATCGCCTGCTCAATTGTGAACTTTGAGCGAGCACACCAAATCTGATAGCTTCCAGTAAAGACGTGACTTCGCGTACTTCGTTACAAACTTGTGCCAAATTGGTATTCGAAGACATTTATGCGTCGTGGACAATTTGCAAATATTTTACAAAGTTATGTATTGAACAACAGATCAGCTGAAACTGGCATAGATATGTGAGTGTAGGAAAAAAAGAACTAACGGCAGGAATGAACTCAATAGGATTATGGAAAAAGCGAAGCTTCATCTTTTAACTGCAGATCTTAATCATATAACTGAGGTACCAGTCCAATAATTGCTGTAAATCTTCTAGTAGCTTATGATTTGCGTTTTCAAAAACACTGCAAAAACAAGTGCACTTTCTAAGCGATTAACATAAAGAATAAATAAAAGTGGCGCAAAGATAGCGCCTTAAGGCAGACCTCATTAATTCGCAACGGCGTCACTGTGAATGTTACGGAACACTACTGCCTCAGTATGGTTACAATGCTAATTCGTGTCAAGAAAGAAAACAGCAGTATTAAATCCCAAATTATCGAACCTAACTCGTCATATGTCATGCTTTACTGTGTCAAATGCCTTGGAGACGTCGAAAAACAATGCGCAAGCAAAATCAGCGCTGCGTTGCAAAATGAAAAAAAAAAGGCAAGGTTTCAACTTAGTTAAGCCGACTAGACGTGCGAAAACATTTCTTTAGCCCGATTGTCCCATGGGTTTGTTTTTGTTCGTCGTTAGCACATCTGGCGATAATATTAGACTCAGGTCAAGCTCTGATCAGGACTGAGCTGATTTGATATGTTCGCGCCGCTTATGGAAGTTGATGAAGACGACGACTTGCAGTGCACAGCGCGAGAGGGTTCCAGGTTAAGCTGATCTCATCTGCTCGCGCAGCAGATGAAAGCTGATAAAGACTACGATGTGCAGTCCGCAGTGTGAGAGAGTGTTGCAGTTTAAACGGGACGTGACCGGCTGTGACGTTAGCATTGTGCTCTCGTGCAGTGGCCTGCGAAGCTATCTGTTCGCGCCGCAGTGGATTTGAAACACTGTCGCGGGAACAAATAATTATTTCTTCAAGGTCAAGGTTAAGGTTCAGCGGTGTCCCTGCTTTTTCAGCTTTGTTTGTAAGAAGACCTTTCGGTCCAAAAAATCTGAGGGACAAATTATTGGTTTACGTGTAGGTTTATTGGGGTTTAACATCCCAAAGCGACTCACGCAATGAGGGACGCCGTAGTGAAGGGCTCGGGAAATTTCAGCCGGCCAGGGTTATTTAACGTGCACTGACCTAGCACAAAACCTGGGCTTCTAAATGTTCGCCTCCATCGAAATTCGGCCGCGGCGGACGGGATCGAACCCGCGTCTTTCGGGTCAACAGCCGAGCGCCATAACCACTGAGCCGCCGCGGCGGATTGATGCAGAGAAAATACGAGATCATTATTATTTCAATCGACGATCTATTACAGTTCTGGTCTAATGCAAAATGTGCTATCTCCCCATATCTGTCATATCCGGAAGTCTTAACGCGACAGCGTTAAAGACGCCGTTACGCACAAAATCCGGCGTCGGTGCTGTGAGCTGAAAATTCACAAGCACGACTCAGGCAGACGGCGCCCAGAGAGAAAACAGCAACCTAGGATGCAGGTGGGCCACCTGGCCCTTAGCGAAAACTAATTCGTTTGCATTATACGGCGTCATATTTATATTGTATCTTAAATAGATTATATATTGATGAATGCACTAAAAATATGCGAGAAACAGGTTCCTGAAATTTTATGCTAGGTATTCGAAAAATGTTCTTGAAATTTTCCAAAAATACGTCGCTTAAAGCTTACTTTGAGCTCCTCCCATTAGCTGCGTCTTGCGCGACATTCCACCGAACTTACTCGAGCTTACTCCGGTATGCTACGGTTACTATGGAGCACAAGAGAGTACAAAACAAGATGACAAGATTGTTGGAAGATTCGCAGATGTTTCATTTCTGCACGTACAGTTCTTCGTGAGGCTCTATGATTTGCACGTAGGCCTTGTGTTTCTTGAAACGTATTCTTCTCAGTGATTTTAATTTTTTTCTGTAATTCATCGTGCGCCGTCTTCCTCCTCTCGCTTAAAACTGCAGATGAAGAAAGGGACAGGGGCAGGAGGACAGGGGGAAGGTTGGTAGGTGCAAGGTGAGGAGAGGAAAATCCCCCTAGACACCACCTAGCAGGTGGAGCCTGCACACAGACGCTGACTGAAACGCTGACGCCGCCGTACAGTTTTTGCATCCGTGGCCCTCGTAATGCTATCGCATTAAAGAAAACAAATCTCACAGGACGATACATTACAGGGTACTGCGTAATAACAGCGTAAATTTTGTAAGAAATTTGTGAGGTTGAATGATTACGATTTTTAGCAGCGATACGCGTTTGGGTGTGCTAATGCGAGATTCATTCGTTGCCACAATTTCCGGCCGCATCGCCAGCGTCTTGTGCAGTGCGGAAATTAGCGGTGGGCATTCGTGACAGCCTATGAGAATGGCTCGTGCCGGCTGTTCATCGGGCTACTATTTGCAAATAATATTGTAAGTAATAATGTATTATAATATAAAATAATATAATAAAAATATTAAGAATATTAAGAATATTGGGGCGCGAACAATATGCTTCGCTGGCCACTGACCGAGAGGAATAGGCTACCGCAGCAACTGAACGCGTATCACGTTAAACTGCAACGCACTCTCGTGCTGCGCATTGCACATCATTGTCTTCATGAACTTCAATCTGCGGCGCGAAGACGCAGAATATTTTCTGCCTTCATCGTAGTCGTTAGTGTTTATGCAAATCTGCTTTCGCGCGTAAGTAGGATTTAGGCGAAATTTTTGATATCGAAGCGAAAGCTTCACTACGCTACCTTGTAGCGATTTCGCGGTGCTTGCGGTTTTGGCCTTCAACTGAGCCAGAGGTCAAACCAAGACTAAGCCATGATGTAACTATAGTGTCCTACCACACGCTACCCTGGAACTTCATGGTCAAGCCATGGTCAAATGTGAAGGTCACGGTGAAATACTGCTGCCCCAGGCATATCAATGTCAAAGGTAGGGGTCAAAGGTCAAATAAAAAGTTGAGACATTAATGAGATTATGACGTGGACACCTCAGTGGCGCTTTAAACAGCGTGGCGTGGCAATAGTGACACATGTGCGCTGCAGGCGTTGGCATTCACAACGTTGCAGCAGAAACGCGGCACTGACGCTATAGACCGTCGGCATTCTTTGTGTTTATTGGCGTTGGTGTTGACAGCGTTCTAGACTCCTTTGACTTTTTTTTTTTGGATGTTGAAGCGCCATGGTACAAAACAACACTGCAGTGAAGCAACCCTTATAAACAAGACAATGGCTTCAAAGTGTTCTACAAGACAACGCGTCATACTTATTTACATGAACAGTAATGGAGAGGTTGGTGCTGCATAGCGGCTCCGGCTACTCCTTTTCATCAATTCGTGGCAATCACTTGGTCCGACGAAGCACAGTTAAACATAACATAAAAACACAAGCAGTACACAACGTGTTAAACAAAGTACAAGAGTCAGTGAAAGTAACAATGATAAGAGAACAAAAACACGTTGAATGTTAAGGGAACAGTACAAAATACAATATACATAAGAGATTTGAATAAACAAGGACAGAAGAACAAGAAATAAGATGATTTCCAGTACACACAGGAAAAGTAGATAACTACGCGAATAAAGCACTCACTAACTAAAAACTGAAAAAAATAGGTTTGTTTGTTGGTAGCACGCACAGTAAAAGCAAACAACAAAGATCTTGAAATTCGCACAGAGCGAGGGCACTGGAGTGTGCTTGCCCAGCCGCTGCATCTGCTTCAGTGTTTCCAGAAATAAAGCAATGTCCGGGTATACACTGGCAAACTATAAGATGCTACTTTTTGGTGGCCATGGCAAATTCGTTGAGAACTTCGTATACCAGTCTAGCTTTCCATGGTATGAAACTAGCGCTGTCAAGTGATTTAAGTGCCAATTAATAATCGCTAAAGATTACCCACATACGCGGGTCTCGCAATATTTTCCCAGAAAACATCCTTGAAAGGACCCACAGCTAAAAACTGTCGGAATAGTTTGCCGAGGTCGAGAAACCCTATTACTTGGCAGATAGTGGTACAACTAACTCTAGGTACAACAGCAAAGCAGAAACAAGAACGTGGCAATAAACAGCAATAAGCAAGTTACAGAAACCAAACAATTGTACGAAAACAGAACGACATAATAATGGGCATGCAAAAATATCAAAAATGTTCAGCTGAGAATCAAAAGTGTATTTGCAAAATGTGCCTTGAATGTGCAACTTAACACATAAGAATAAAATGGGGTAAACTTTCTAGAACACAAATCATTTGAAATATACCAGAAGCAATGAAGGAAACAGGATATAACTCATATATTCTAGCCTAATCTATATTTAGCAAAAGAGGTCACGCATAATTTAATGTTGGCTTGTGCGCCGTTTTGTATTTATATAGGACCCGTATTTTTGAACTGCATTTGCCTCGTCGTGGCGCTACAACGGTGATGTTTAAGAATAATGGTCCATTTTCCGCAAAACATGCAACGCAAAGGTAGGGGATTGAAAGAAAGGGCGCACATACAGAGCTACGCGCGTGTCCCGCTACTTGCACTGAAGCATGTACCTTAAGTGGAGCTCAACATCATAAATTTACGTTCACTATACGAGAGAGCCCATATACGCAATGCAGCGTGCTCGTGAAGTAGCATAAGGTAGAAGTGAAGAGTGCGCAGGCTATCGAGATATCTGCCGCTTGGCTCGTAAGCGCAAAGAGAGGCCGCAACGGTTGAGAGAGATAAGAGAAAAGGGAAGCTTAGCGTGGAATGAAGCAACATGCAATGCTTTCCTCCGCTCTGCGCTCATTCGGGTCCGGTGTCCGCCAAAGACTGCATTCACGCTTCTGCGCTAGGTAGCTGCTGGAGTCTGCTTGCCATGCGTCAGACAAGTTACGAAAGAAGTTGCTTCTAGGAATTAGCTTAGTAATTGGCTCACTTCTTCGGTAGCAGAGACGGCTTAGTAATTGCTTTGCTTCCTAGGTCACGCGGAAAGGGCCAAACTAGCGGGTAGCGTGGTGTCACATAGAATAATGAGGTCCAAAATTAAAGGAAGGCAAAAAAGAGAAGCTCGAAAACCAGGACATCCTCCTAGAGGCCTACCATCGTCTCAGCGCAGGCAGCGTCCCTCTTTCCAGTAACAGGAGAACTTGGTACATCTCGCTGATTGTCGCAGGAGCGACAGTAATGAGGGATTGATTGCAATGACGTCTTACATAAAAGTGCGCTCCTTCGCCAGCTGTAAGGTTAAACGCTCAATCCCACACGAACGCTACTAGAGGAGGAATCCTGCTTCGTCAATTCCCAGGGGATCCGGTAGACGAGCGGAATCAGCTTGCGACTGTAGCACTATCGTTGATTATTTCCTCGCTTTTCTTCCACTGTCCTTAATCACCTTTATCACTAATCATAATCTAAATTTCTTTCTTTCTTTGTTGCGTGTTTGGTTTGCTCTAAACGTTTCAGGGAAACCTCTTGGAGTTTAACGGTTTCGCCTTCTTTATTTTCTCTGGATGCTCACATCTTTTTGTTCTTTCGATTTGCGCGCTTCTTCTTTCTCCCCAGTAAAGGGTAACGAACCGGTACCTTCTCTGGCAAGCCTCCTTGTTTTTCCTTCTCTTATATTTCGCTATCCAGACCTATGTGATATGTGTGTGCATGCTTCACCGCTGCCACATCTGTGTGACAGCACCCCCTTTTACGAATGTCTCCCTGTCACATCCTGCGCTCTTACGTGCCCCGCCATCGATGCTGCAGGGGACAGGGAGCTCTCCTGAGACCCTGCCAAGAAACAGCTGTGCTGTGTGCAGGAAACACCGATGATTGTTTATTGACGGCACGATGCGCACCGCCATTTGCACCCTCCTCACGTTCTGTTGATACACGTTGCCTGTGCAGAGCGAGAATCTGGGTTCTGGCAATTTCGACGGCTTATGTATCTAAGGGTGTTCTCGCACACCCTCGGTACTCGCCCTTCGAATTTTTATGTAGCACTTGAGCTATAGCAGGGTGTACAACGTAACCATGTTGTGGTTGGGACTGGCGCTGGTGGACACTATGAGGGTTAGGTTACATCATGTATATGTACCATATTTGCCAAAGCTAAATGTGCAAGTGAGGTTTTATATTAGCTGTGTAGTGGAACACCTGCGACATCCCTTACGCTCTAAATCTCTACGACACAAAAAGAACCGGCGTCGTCATCTTTGGATACTTTTTTCATTTCATTTCATTTCATTTTATTACCTTAAAGACCAACGTGGGGTATTACATAAGCGGGAAGGTTACTATAGGAAGGTAGGCTATAGGAAGACAGTAGGCTGCCATACCGAGTGGTTAAAGCATCAATCGCGGAATGTGGAGGTCGTGCGTTCCGATCCCGCGGATGGCACACGGCTCTTTCATGTTTAATTTTTGTAAATTTCTCCAATGCAAAAATCATTGCTAAATTTCTCGCGTTAAGCTACGTCCCCATGAAGGATTTCTAAATGCTTCCTTGGCTTTTATGAACCTACGCCAGTTATCGAATATGTAACCATCCCAGAGATATCGTGAATCGAATTGAACGCCAATTCTCCTCCATCTACCGAACTTAGCGACGGCCTTTCTCCTAAAAAATGGCAGTCTTGGCCTGGTTAGAGTCACGAACTATTTGTGGTCGTACGACGCATAAAACAAGCATTCACTTTTCTCTTTGTCTATGTAGGCAGACATGAATTTAAGCACCAAATCCCTTAAAGCTGCACTTTATACTGCTGGTGGCGAGTGTAAAAATATTGAAATAATACTGTAGATCTTTTCTTATTCGACGATAACGTGGGAAGAACTCGAGGTATTCGCAAAAATTATAATCTGGGAAGAACTCCTGGTATTCGCAGAAATTATATTCCAAAATCGAATAGAAAGTCAGGCTAGAGCCAATGATTGCACTATGCTGTTTTAAATGTTGCGGCTGTCCAAGTAGACGGGCTACGTTTTCTGGTGTGCACACACTAAACTTTTAGAATAGCACTGAGAGCACTACTTAGCCTTATTTTTCCTGGAAGGAGCTTCAGGCTCCTTATTTAATTTTTCTTCCAAATATTCATCGTCCCATGCACATTTCACCCTGCTTCGTGACCATCTGCTCAAATATATATATATATATATATATATATATATATATATATATATATATATATATATATATATATATATATATATATAAAAAACAGAATTCTACTAAGCTGACAGTGGCGGCAAGATCGGCAGCGCTGCTGACGGCGAAATACCCTTGCTGATCTTCACGTGGAAGCTGCACGCTCTAGAGCTTTGCAAAGCTCAGAAAAATGCGCATTGAAGGCGGTTAAACAAAGGGTCGAATAAATTACAGTTCTGGATCTATCAACACGGCAGTGAATACCCTCTGGACAACACCTACCCCTAGAACAGAGTGGAAGCATTTTTTTTTTGCGCTGATATTACTTCTTAACCCATTTCTCTCGCGCTGATTTTAGCAATGTTCATGGCCAAAAAGCCTTCCAAGAAAGGCGGATTGATATGCGCAGCGATTACTGCCTGCGTTGAGACACTGCTCGCCGGCACAATACTCAGATTACCAATGTTTACACTACCTATACTTGCGCGCCGCACGAGTCGGTAATTACAGGAACCTTAAAACAGACATCCTTTCACCGTGCCCAAAATGCAGCGAGTAACACTGCTTCTTCGGAAGAACATTGTCATACATCCAACATGCAAACAAAACCTGCGCCCACACAACAGTTTTGTGCTAGCATCTTTCAGGTTCTGTGCGGATATAATGAATATGCGTAGTTACGCAACCGCCGCCAAACTTTCGGCATCCTTTACAAACTTCGGGGTTGTGCTGCAGGACCAGCATCCAGACAGCCATTTAGCCAGTACTAGTAGCAGGTGGCATCGCATCATTTGCGTAAATCAAGAAGTCGGTGTGTTTACGCGAATCGTGCCTTTTTTTTTTACGCGTGAGGAAACTGTCCCCCGAAGGAGCTGTCCTAGTCTGTATGTTTTTTTTTATTCGCGTTCTGCGCTTCAAGTGAAAAGTCATGTTCTTCAAAACATATCGGGCAACTTCTTGGAGTTTCTATGCCGTGGGAAGCAAGGGAGTGTAGATTGGTTTCTCTCCAGTTCAAGCAGCAATTCATAGTAGATTGCCCGAAGGTGGGAAATGGTGCCGTTCCGTGGCACTGTACCCGCACCGGATGGTCGGCACGGTGACGAGAAGTGCGTACTTGATCCGACTGGGAAATAGTTTCGAACAGACTTGCTGTGCGGCGTTTGTCGACAAAAGAATCTAATTTTTTTGTGTGTGTGTAGCACCCGCTTATGACTCTGGGAACCATGCAATTTGATGTGCGGCGTAAACGTACAGTCCATGGATTGCAGCAAGTTCTTCGCAACCGGTGAAGTACTCGCAGTCTTTGAGTGTTGACTGCTCATTTCAGGGCAATACTGCAAGATCACTGGCATAAGCGTTTCTTTTCTGCTCTCAAGCACAATGTTGCTTTAGCAAATATAAGACGCCCTAAGCGGCGAGAAACGCCAGCCTGACTCCCCGTAAGCGCTCTTCAATCGACCAAAGATGTTTCCTTTGAGGCGCACCTTACCCTGAAGTAGCTACGAGACAAAACATCATTTGGCGCGGCTTTCTGGCAGCCTTCATGGCACTCACCACGAGGGAAGAAGTCATTTTGTGTGTCTTGGTGGCACCGACTACAAACGGCCACAACAGGAGAGCCGTGTTCAAGGGATCGATAAAGCGTCCGACTCGATACGTCGATAGCCGTAGAGTGCGCCGTTCTACACCCGGCGCTGCTGCTTTTTCGGCCATTGTATGTAAGTCGGAAGTGTGGTGGTGGTGCACCTGATCTCTAAACATTGTAATTTTTATCCATTTACGAATTGTGGTCCGCAGATAGGTGTGGCGGAAAATCTGAAGCGAAGTAGGGCTCGGTTGAGTGAAATGAGAACGGTATAATGATTTGTAATTATTGTAACCATACCTTTGTTTTTTTTATAATGGTCGACTAGGAAAGGAGTCTGTGTGTCCCGAATGTTTTAATCTTGCGTCTAAACTGCGAGCATCAAATGAATTTGTCGTTGAGTCAAGCAATAAAATGTTCTGGGCATAAACAAGCATAAACTGGTGTCATTCGCATGTGAGGTTATTTCGTCTGATAGAAATAAGAAGTTGATCTTTTTTCGTCGTGCCTCCTTTCTATGGCTATGCATTCTTCCCTCTGATTGATGAAAGAACACGTCAACTCTACATTTTTTTGTATCTTGAGCACATAGTATGCAGTTCGTGCGCTGATCAGTGGCGGCTAGAGCGAGATGATTTATGGGACATGCGATCGCGGCTTCGTTGGGCCAGAAATGACGCAAAATGAAAAATGAGACAATTTCTCTCGTATTTTGGGCTGTCTTCAACAGTTTGCAAGCTACTTACTAGACTAGTGCAACGCCGCTTAATCATTTAATGCATAATTATAAAGGTCCAAATTTTAGGCGCGTCAGAGTTCTGTTGCTTGAAGTTTAGAAGGCATGTGAAGCGCTTTATCAATGTATTGAAGCTCTGCAAATGAGGCAAGAATTAACATTGTTGGACATCGTTATCTATTACGACTGCCTCCCCACTCCTGTGGACGATTGTTGTGTTGTGTTGGGTTTTATGGCACATAGGCAACTGAGGCCATCAAGCGCCCACTGTTGTGTACGAGGCAGTGCACATGAATTAATGTAATAAAATCGGCCAGTTCCTGTTATGAGCTCCCAGGATTTCGATATGCTAGCAAGCTCAACATTTTATTACGCATAAGATAAATAATCGGAATAGCTGCTATCCCTGCCAGTTTGGCCACTTAATTCCTGTCTATTGAAAGTTAGCTTTATTTTTTCACCACTTTAGAACAAGAATATAACAAAAGCTTCTGCATCTTAAACAATGGGTAGAAAAAATACCCAGAAAGGCTAATTGAGATGACATAAAGTAGTAGGGGGGGGGGGCATGTCCTGGTTTGAAACGCAGCTCCTGTGTTATAAAAAGCATTTGGTCATTTTCGTAATGCCTGTGCGCTTCCTCTAGGGAATGGCTCTAAGAAGACTGTCAACAAGACAGCTTTATAATATACTAGAGAGCACATACGTACCACATTAAAAGCACCTACTGATGAAGTAGAGGAAATGGTCACACCGTCAGGCTAGCAACAATTTCTGCTCTTATATACGGACCACAAACGACAATTTTTACGTGGGGAAAACCGCAGCATGACGCAAGACAAGAAACTAGAGGTGAGGACGCTGATATCGGCTAGCATCATTGCACCCTCCCCCGTCACATTCGAAGCCGACATGAACGGCGCATAAATAGTAAAAACAGTCGCGGAGGTTTGAAGCGGGGGAAGCGGTCCGCGTTCAAGAATAGCCCCAGCGTATGTATGGAGTTTTGAAAATATCTCTTTAAAAAAGACGGTGTCGACGTTGGTTTTCGTGAAATAGGCACAAAATGACTTTTGTTAGCCAGTGTCTTCCTGCGTGTCTGACTCGTACTGCTGTGTCGAGACGATAATTATCATGGCTTCAATGACCAAAACCTTGACCGTGAATAGATGAAAACGTTTTAAGAGTTTAAGAAGTTCCTCAACTGAAAAATACAATTAAAAATATTTTTCTGAGTTAAGGCATTTGAAGCACCGCTGTTTCTGGAAAAGCTTTAAATGTTTATTGTGGTAAATATTACATTGTAGATGAGATGAACTCGTAGCATTGACTTTCCCAGGCAGCCTAAATCGATAAAAAATGTTATCACTTCGTGTAGATGAATGATTATATAATATTAAAATGGACTAAATCATCATTATTGAGTAAATAGTGTTAGGGCTTTGGTTTCCTTGTCGCCATTCGCGAAGTCCCTAAAAAACAGTACAGCAGCAGCACCGATGTACTCCTATGTACCGATGCACCGAGGTACTCACGTTTCTCATTTTTTCTTCAATATAAGAGAACATATAATTAAAACCGCTCTATCCCTTCTCTAAGTTTGAGTCATTTTAGAACCTTTCTCTAAGTTTAAATCAAGTTTAAGATGAGTTTGCTGCCAGACATTGTTTTTTTGTTGTTGTTGTCAGCCACTTCCTTTCAGTGTCGTTATCAAGATCTGTGAATTTTTTCCTCGCACAGGACACGCTCAATAGTTTGTCGCATCCCACCTTGGGCGCATCTTCGCCGATATGTGCCCTGTTAATCTCATATTTTAGGTCACTTACAGCGGAGCAAATGGCGCACATTTTTCTCTGGACCTCCGTATCTTATCCTCGTCATCACAGTGACCTTAACGATAAGGTGAGAAGGGTAATAAATTATGAGCAGTGGTCTACATTATCTGAACTGCATGCAGAAAAGGATGCACTGAAATGTGCCCTACAGAGGTTCGGTTGAATAGGTCTAGTACGGGGCATGCGGTCCTGCCGTACGTAACATTCGCTTACAACACGGCGGTGCAAGAAACAACACAGATCACGCCATTTAAGCTGGTTTACGGCAGGAACCCGACGATGACGCTCGACGCCTTGCTGCCGCACGTCACTGACGAGGAAGATCTTGACGTCGCTACCTATCTCCAGCGCGCCGAAGAAGCTCGACAGCTCGCCCACCTACTGATCAAGAACCAGAGGTGTACCGACAGCCGACACTACAACCTGCGACGACGCTTCGTCGAGTACCAGCCCGGCGACCGTGTTTGGGTATGGACCCCGATACGCCGTCGAGGACTGAATGAGAAACTATTGCGACGCTATTTCTGACCTTACAAGGTCATTCGACGTTTTGGCTCACTGGACTATGGGGTCCTGCCAGACGGCATTTCGCATTCACAGCGGCGCCGAGCACGATCTGAAGTGGGCCACGTGGTGCGCCTTAAACCCTTTTACGGAAGCTGACGAACTTCCTTATTTTTGTTGTTTTCTTTGCTACGAGTGCTTTTCTTTATTTTGTTTGTTTGCAGCATCGGGTCGATGCTTTTCAAGAGGGGGGGTAATGACACGTATTATCTTTATCGGGCGACCACGTTTCGCCGCCTAACAAGTGTTATCGCACAGCGCGGGACGCGCCTGCATCTATCCGAAGTTTCTGGCAAGTCATCGATGCTTCTATTCGCTGTCTGTTGTAGCCGAACCTTATGTTATCTGATTTCATCGCCTGACGCGAATGGTGTAGAACTTTGTGGAAGGCACGCGGGTCCCAACAATTAGTCTGGAACATTCGACGACTGCTATATAACAGCCGACGCGCTTGACCCGCGGATCAGATTTTTCGCCGATCGCCGACCGTGTTCGCCGCTTCCGTTGTGCTGTAAGTGTAGCCTCTTTTTGTGGGCACAGGTTCGCCCAATAAAAGTTAGTTTTGTCTTTCACAGTATTGCTACTGTGTTCTTCAACGTCACCACCCCGTTACAATATCCTAGCCACAGTGGGCGAATTTTGTTTTGCGGCGCAATGCAACAATTCCGGCGTGTTGTTGGATGCACATAACTGTCTGTATTTTTTGGGAATAAAAATTAATCTGAAGCCGTCAGTGAAGACGCCTCTCACAACCTCTGTGCACACAAAGCCTATGTGCAGCTTTGCGATATTGTACATCTAATAACAGACAATGATAATCAGACTGTCAATTAGCAATTCCAAAACAGGCTTCTCACCAGAGGGAACGCCGAGTCACTAACAGCTTAGTGGCAAGAAACCAGTACTTTCTTCAGGCTTGCTGACGCAATTTACAGGACATGCGCAATATTCTTCATGGAGACGCGTCTTAAACCATGATAATTAATTCATGGCTTCTTTTTTAAATGCAACGCTTTCCGTAGGCACCGATCATCCATCGCTGAGGGACCTTTTTACTATTAGACAAGCCCAAGAGTCAGGCACTTACATGTTATTCAACCAATAAGAACTTTTTATGTAAGCGTCAGAAGCCAGGTCTCGAAATGTGGAGTAAGAAAAACGAAGTAGAAGAAAATATTATAGCGGCTATCCTTGAAGCAAAATGTGTTTAAGAGCCGAAGCGCAAGGAAATCGGTTACACGTTGCATTCTTCAATATCCTAATGCGAGAAAGTCTCTACCTATTCACGCTAGACGATTATCAGTTTTTCTTTCTTCCGCACTCGCTCTTCACCGAGCTTCTGCGACGTGGTCGTCAATATAATTGACTACGCCTCGAAAATTAAAACACTCGTGAATTTTATATCGCTGTTTATATTCGAACAAAATACAATTTTTTGATTATGAGCATTTTCTCTCAATAAAAACTCGTCTTAATCACATTAAAAAGAGAAATGTTCTTTTAGCGCAGCCGGGAAAAATGTGTTCTCTCGCCTGAAATTACAAGCTATCTGTTTTGCACATTCAGCGCCACCTGGAAAAATACTCACCACGAAGACTCATTGACCGACATTATCGAAATAGGAAAAGAAACTTCAGAGGACATTATTTCGATGAAAGGGAGATGTTTTAGCGTTTCAAGATTTTTATTTAAAAAATTGAGAGAGATACATTGGTGCATTCGGTGCAAGTGGATAGTAAACCTGCAAGGAAGTTTCGGAGTACGCAACCATTGCTTCAACTGTGTAAACACGCTGGTAAAAAATACGCCAATCAGGAGCAGCGCGCATAGTGGCGACGTACAGGGAATAGACATTACTAATTCTTTGCATCGGGGTACGGCACTGTGCAATTTTGTGTCGTGCTTTATTCTATTACAGCTTGTCCCTCTTCACAAAAGTACGCACTCGTATAAAAGTTTTAAAAACAACTAGTCATCTTAAAAAAACTTATGTAAGTTATTGGCGATGATGTTAATTTCTGCTATACCAGTGGTGTATCCACGATGCACAAGTGAGGCCGCTGAGGCTTCTTGTGTCAGCCCTGACCTGTTTTCTTTTAAGACCTCCTTATTGTTCTTGTTTGTCGTTTTGTTGTTGCAGAACGTAGTTTTTATGCATCCTTTCGTAGATTCCGTGTCATTGTCATCGTCGACGGTTGTTTTGGTGTCAGCGCAGTCGGCATAGTAGGCGTAACACGCTGCCTGACAACCGCGGTAGTTAGTAGCAGAGCGAAACACTAGCTGCCACAATAAGATCGGAGGAATGGACAGTCAGAAGGTGGTTACCACGGGAAGATTCCGCTCGATGGCTAGCAGCGTAACACGCCACCTGCCAGCGGTAGCAGACGGCTCCTGAAAGCTGCGCTCAAATTTTGCATTACCGACCATCGTAATCGTAGGTCAATTTGTTTGTTTCTTTTTGGGTACCACTCTGACTGTTGGTATGGACGTTTAGATACTGATAATAATTCTCGGAATCCCCTGTGAGTAGCCTTTCGTTCCTCACACATACACACACCCACATAATCCCAAAAAATCCTAAATCAGATTAAAAAATACGGCGGTGAAATATCTGAATTGCACTCTGTAAACGGAACGAACATTCCAATAGACGTGCTGCAGCCAAAAATTGCGACGTTCCTCTATGGATTCAAGAACTCGCAATATAAAGCCAGTGACATTTCAAAAAAGTATAACAAATTATGTGCGAAAAAGCTCGCAAGACAGCAAAAACCGCGTGTTGGAAGCGGATTGTGGTTGCAGCCCGTTGGACAATTAATGAAGTTGGAAGAGTTCTGCGCTAAACCGCACTGGTGCAAAAGTCGTGCCATTCGTTAACGAGGCTACTTTGCTACCCATAGCAAGAAAGTCTTCTTCTGCCTTTTTAATTTTCTCTCGTCGAGTAAATGGTCTTATTTCGAATCCTGAACAAACGCGAACCACGTTCAATCATCCATCGTCGCACATTTTCATTCGGAACAAAACAGATTCGCAGTAATAATTGCATCAGTACAACTAAGAAATAAAGCAGCAGCATGCGAACTACCGAACTTTTTGTGTGCTAATGATCATGTTAAGGGCGCGGAAAGGCTCACTGGTCCCATATTTTTTGGAGAAATAGAGTTCACCACCACCTCGCGTATAATACCTGATGCGGACGAGTTATGTTACAAATTACTACGTTGAGAAAAACGAGAGTACGACAGTCTAATCATTTTTGTACCCATTAACTAGAACAGAAGAGAATGCGTGCCTCTAAAGAAGAACCAGCAGTTATAAGAATAACATTATGTGTTGCCGCTGAGAGATCGACGCATGGCGTGAATCGCCAAACTGAGAGACAAGTTGCAGAATTGCTATAGGCTAGTCAAAAACGATGCTTTTCGGGCCCAGAATTCTAGTGCGTTATTGGCGGGACGGTCCAGTGCCCTAGTTTGCTATGGATCTTAGTGTTTCACACCATAGTAAAAGGTCTCAAGACGCCGGACCATACAATCACGTTGGTAGGGTGTAAATCCCGCTGGAAGCGACTGTACACGTTTGAGTATTTGGAGGCCCCGACACACGTTCGCTACGAAGTGCAAGTTTCACGAGCTTATTTCGTGCTCACTTCTTTGCCCTAAGATGAACGAGAGGACAATTTATTTATCCTTTTAGATAATGCAAGCCGCCGTGGTGTTTGAGTGGTTTTATTGTTCGGCTACTGAACGCAAAGACCGATCCCGACCGGGGCATGCGGGTTTTCGATGGGGCGAAATGCTAGAGACCCGCGATGTCAGAGGACGTTTAAAAGATCCAGATGACCCATATTATTCGGAGGTTTCCACTGCACTGTACCTCATTGCCAGAGTCGCAGTGGGACATTACACCCAATAAAACCATAAAACCAAACTTTTTCATAATGAGTGCACACATGGGGTCCGTTCAGAATACACGCCTGTTTGCACATACTTCCATGCGTCATGCCTTATTCATGATTGGTACGTGTCCTCATGGAGTTAATGCTTTGTTCAGTACATGAGATCCTGTGTGTGTATGTGTGTCCCTCCGCGTTTGTGTGTAGGTGTGTGTGGGCGTTTGCGTACGCATGTGTTCGTGCGTGCGCGTCGACTGTCCACCTCCTAATATTCATCGCAGCGCGATTCAATAACATACACAACTTCTGTATACACAGGAAGCTTCTAATATCCTTTGCGGAGCCATTCATAACACACCAAACTTCCGGACACTTAATAACTGTCTCTTAGTAAATTTCATCCATTATTTTAAGCCGAAATGGTCCGGCAGGGGAGTTACTCGCAGAAACGCTAGACTCCAAAGTTGACACTACTGAAGTCACATGAGACAACTGCTGCATTGACCCTAGATTTTTTTCCTTAGAAATAGCTGCGTGAAGACTTTCTCGCTAGGGTTGGAGGTTGGAAAAGTTGTATGCAGTCAAGAACTTTGGCCCCCAGAACTGGCTGGAGACCTTTGTACAGCGTTCTTAGGCCTTGGTTGTTTGCTGCGCCCGTTGGACTAGCTGCAGTTGGTGCTCTAGGCTTGAGCTGGACATCTCTGCCTCCCACTGCTGAATTTCTAGGTTCGAAATTTTCAGGGTGGCCTGCATGATTTGGCAAACCCATGAAGTCCGATAAAGTAAGTACTGTTCTCCGGAGAGCTGGCATTACTTGGGTATCATGTGAGGTTCATGAGGTACATGAGGTGCAAAAGGTTGTTTTCTGGCTATGTGGTCTTCTGTAGCTGCCTCCAGACTAGAGATTGTTCTCGTGTCCGCTTGTTCCGTGGTGGGCGTAGATCTTCTCATTTGCCTTGTGGTCAGTAAGGATTTCACTGAACTGTTGTGGGGCCGGTTTTGGAGCCGCTCATTATTCTGTAGGGACGCGGTTGGTAACACCTCGGGCTAGGGCGTGTGCTCTGACTTTTACTGAGAGACACACCAGGTGCACAGCGTAGACGTCGGCGCCTCATGCCTCGTAGAGGTCTCCTCTTGGCCTACTGCTCAAGTTTAACTGTTGCCTAGGTTGGCCTGAGCCTAAAACGCACATAAGAGTGGTCGCTCTGTAGGATGGACCAAAAGTGATAAATTCTTCCAAGTTCTTATGGAAGTGGCCGCACTCGTGAAGCGAGTGTGAGGATTGACATATTTACTGTCACCAGACCTTCTCTGCACAGTAATTTGACAAACAGTTTTATTTTTTCTTGCTCTGTATTGATGTCCAGGCCACAAGATAATCCCTGGCACTACCGGCGCTGGCGAAGTTAGTTCTGCGATAAACTATGATGGGAAATGAATAAACAAAAGTTTTAAAAAAGTACTGAAATACCTTTTAGTACTTAAAGATATACAAACGTACATATTATAACAATAGCCCTTCAGGGTACCGGCAAGCCCTATGGAAGCAAAGATAACTGTAATCAAGGTGCAATAACCATTTTGGGTCTCAACTTTTTATGAATGGTGGGCAATTTTGTCAGGACAAAAAAATGAACCTTAGTTTTCTAAGAGACGTTTTCCAAGAAACGGTAGACACCTCAAGCGTGCCCCGAGTGAAGGGATGAAGGTGGGGGTAAAAGGAGACAGAGAGAAAGAGCTGGCGTAGTAGTAGGCTTTCGGCCACCTAGGGATCTTCAACCAGCGCTGATATTGCACAGCACAAGGGCTGTGCCGAACAGCACAAGTTGTCGAATAGTTAGCCTCGGCCTTGGACAAGGAACGGCTACCGTATGCGATTACTTGCTAATGTACGTAAGTTTTCTGAACGAGGAGGCCATTTTGGCCCACGCTACTAGGGTCGATATGAATTTCAGTCTCGGCGTTTTCTTCAAAGTGCGCGAGGATCGGCGGGAACTGTAAACAACGCTGAAGTTCTCTGAAGGCGTCTGCTTCTGGCGCGTCCCATTTAAATAGCACGTCTCCCTTCGTCAGTTAGGTAAGAGGCTCGACAATGCGTGAAAAGGTCTTGGCACATCGTCAGTAGTATGCGCACAGTTCGAGGAATCTGTGCACAGCTTTCCTAATGGCCGATGGTGGATAGAGTGTGGTAACAGCTGTTTTCTGCGGGTCTGGGCGCACTCCCTCCTTGCTAACCATGTGGCCTAGAAACAGCAGCTCTTCATAGAAAAAATGGCATTCCTTTGCTTCCAGGGTTATTCCGAACGATTTGATTGTGTTCGAAGCCTTTTTAGGTGCTCTTCAAAGTTCAAGGCGAAAACAACGACCTCGCCGAAATATAAAAGACAAATTTGCCACTTCACGCCTGCCAGAACGTATTCGATACTCGCCGAAACGTCGCTTGTGTGGAACAGAGACGAAATGACATCACTTTGGTCTCGAAGAGGCCATCCGGAGTTATGAATGCGGTCTTCTTGCGATCTCTTTGATCGACCTCAATTTGCATGTGGCCCCTCGCTCTTGAGGTCCATCTATGAGCAATACTCGGCCTTGCAGAGCTGGTCCATGAGTCGTCGATGTGGGGCATTGGATAGACGTCCTTCTATGTGATGTTTTTCAAGCGGTGTTAATCGATACAGAATAGATGTGCGCCATCTTTCTTCCTTACTAGAACAGCCGGTGCTGATCAGGGGCTCTTCAATGCCTGGATGACGTCGCGGGTCGTCGGGGGTCGTGGAAAATATTGGCCCCGGTATGGGCCGCGCTCAGTTTAAAGCAGACAGCGAAAGTTCGAGATACAGATCACAAAGTTACTACAACAGCCTATAAACAACTTAGAATCAGCTCCGCCTGGATACAATCAGTCTAGATATATTTGGTCGCATCTTGCGTCACAAAAATAGCGATAAAGCCAGTGCCGGCATCTTTTCAGAATAAACAAACAAACAGAAGAAATATTCGCGGCATTATGTTATCGTACGCCACAAAATACACTAATTCTTTCTAGATACTTTAAGAATCAGCCTTCTGCTTCTTCATTGAAAGTGTTTTGCGCACCTTGATAGAAAATGACCGAACGCTAAGCAATACATCGTAAACATGCATTTTTAATCATGTGCCATGAAAAAAGCTTCTAAAATTTGTAAACTGCAATTGTGAAAACTAACGAGAATTAGTGAACTAATTTGGAACAGCATGAAAAAAGTGTTTAGTGTTCTGCTGATGTTACAGAGGCATTGCGTGTTGGCTAGCTCTTGATTTTGTTGCAAGAGGTTATCAAACGACGTGAAATCGCTGAAAATCATCTAGAAAATAGGGGTTCAGCTAACTGCATTTGCATGCGCAATATGGATAGCGGGTAAACAAGTGGTGCTGGTTGGTATGTTTAAGCACCTTAAAACGTTCATCATGTTTCATCTCAAGGAGCATGTCAAAGGGAAAATTACGCTATTTACTGAAAGAAGGGTATTTAAACCATTTTCAAGTGACGTTGCTAGTCCTGTAAGCGTCACTGTATGTGTTGAAAAGTGTGAGTAGCCCAAATATGTTCTCGACAAACGAGGCTTATCAACCACCCTCTGTCGGAAACACCCGCGTTTCAATAGGCTTGAATGATTCCCTTAGGCGAAAGAACTGCTACAAAATCCAAACAGCATTAAAAGGAGCTTTCTTTCAGGCATCAGACACGAGGGTACGTATAATAGGGAGCGTTCTCAGTAGCAATATTACGACATGTACTTCTGAAAAACTTCTGAAATCCCAAATAAGCGGAGCCGTCAACTATGGTCTCAGCTTCGTTTGCATTTTAGAAATTTTTTTACTTGCCACCAAAGAATATTAGTATCTTCAACTAGAGAGTAGGCTTTCTGAGGTGGGGAATGTGACCTCACTTTGCTTAATGTCGCGCTTCATGAAGCGAACTCTCATTCATGCTTTTATATTCTCCCTCCGCAGTAGCAGTGAAAAGAAAATTACTTGTTCGTGCGTGTGAATAATTGTTTGCAAAGCGTACATAATTGTTTATCCTTTTTTTTTCATTCCTGGGCCATTTGAGTGATCATATTTTCTCCTCGTATTTTCTTTTTTGCTTATTTCATTGTTCAGAGCAGCTACTTTTATGTTCTTATACATCTATAGCCCTTTAGTGGCGTGGTTTAAACTGAGAAAGATAGGGTGATAACGTGGAAGAGGGTAGGCAGAGATGTTAACTATTCAGCCCGGGGGCATCATAATCATCATCAACCAAAGGGTGCTCTGGTAGGCTGCCCTGCCCTGGACAAGAGGAATTGCGGGATTAAGAAGGCAAAGAGAGAAGGGGTGAGGGGCGCACTCACAATTTGTCTCTGGTGCCAACCGCTATCAGGAAGCAACACTGCTCCTTGCAGAACTTGAAGGCAGACGACTGCTGTGGCCACGGTCCCACGATGTTATCCTCTGTTAAAGGGCAATGATCGAAGCGCAGTAATAAAACAGTTACAAGGTAAAGATTAGTATTAGGTTTGTGCTGTTATTAGCGTCAAAATAAAATTTAAAAAATACACGTGTTTATTGCGACACATGAACATAACCCAGCCCAGCTACAAACGGTTCGTATTTATAGCAAGTGGCGCGGTGCGGGAGCCAGTCGGTGCCGCTAACCAAAAACAGCTAACACACCAAAAAAGAGTCTCCCTACGCAAAACGACTTGCGCAAGAATAATATCCTGGAACGAGTGCTCATGAACACTAGGGTAGAACGTTCCACCAGAGCCGTACAATTTCCCCTTAGCACACTTCTCTGTGCAGCTTATTATGCTCAGGGTGCAAGGTTTTACGGCGCAGGCCAGAAAAAATTCTCACGCATGCTGAACAAAAGGCATCTTGCAATCACAGGCCAGCGTTTGATAATTTAGTTGCACTCAGGAAAGAGAGGACTCTGAGATGCGTAATGGCTCTTTCGTGCCGTGCGCTCTAATAAACCGAAAAGCCTAGGATGTTTTTTTCTAATTTCTGCATTTATGTGGGCCTCGCTTTTTAGGGCTTGTGTTCAAAACTTTGCAAAGCACAGGTACGCGGTCCAGTCTACACGAGCTTCAGTGCGCATAACCTTAGCATACAGGCGTTTCGTTTTCTTTAGACATTCCCTGCCGTTGAAAGCTACCTTTTAGGAACATATTTCTCCTGCAAAATTTTCAGCATGTCACGAAAAAGTACCATGTTTTCAGACACCTCGATTACAGTAATTAGAATTGAAGAAATAACAGTACCTATCAAGGTCGTTATTATTACTGTTCAAGTCTGGTAAAGCAAAATAATATATATATATATATATATATATATATATATATATATATATATATATATATATATATATATATATATATATATATATATATATATATATATATATATATATATATATATATATATATATACCTTCGAAATGGCTGAATGAAACACACAGTGAACAACACAGGGGTCACTGATAAATTCAAGTAAAGTCACAAAGGCATGTTGGTGGTGAGATGTAAAAACTAAAGCAAGTATGGTATCAGCTCTTGTCGGAGAAGAAATAAGCTGCGTCAAATGAAATAAATGCAACAAATCGCGAAAATCATCAGACCCACGGGGCTCACTAGAATCAGCAATTGAAACAGATGACCAGCTGATGCATGGGAAGTTAAGGTCTCCGTTCAGGATAATAGGCGAGTTCTCGTACTTCTTCTGAACATGCGTTAAAACATCGCTTAACTCAGCAACAAAGTCAGTGGAATAATCCAGCGGTTTGTAACATTCACCGATAACTGCTTTAAAGTACGGCAAGAAGCAAGAAACCCGTATAACTTCAAGTGCACTATCTACAGTGATGTGTTGTATATGTGTTTTTGCACAACAATCATGGTAACACCGCCTTTTTTACCTGTTCTGTCTTTAGAAAAGATAGAAAACGAGTTTTGAAACCGGATGTTTTGAACTGTGAATTTCTGGAGTTAACCACGTTTCTGCTCCGAAAATGGCGTCAGCAGCACAAGCACAGTTGAAGGAGGCAAGCTGGTCTTGCTTATTGATAATGCTTCTGAAATTTGATAAGGTGAAAGAAAACGGGGTTGTTTTAGTAGCTTGTTGCCGAGCTGTAGGTTGTCATGGTTGGCTGCTTTGGTTGGCGATGGTGGGCGACATTGCGGATCGCATAAAAAGACCTTGTCACTCACGGCATCATATCGGTGCTGCTTCTTCGATAGAATAAGCTTGTCGAAACAATACCTGGCTTTTTCGTTTGGTGCACGGCTTACACGGACGAAATTTACACGGACGCAAAAGATTTTTTGCGGGAAAGTTGGATCCGAGGTGAAAAGTCCTCTTGAATATAAACCATGGGGTGAGTAACGTATTTGAGCATAAATGCATTATCTAGAATCATGCGTTCAGTTTTCTAGTTGAGGAATTTAACAATTATGGATTGGTTGTGGTCTTCCTTTCGAGAACCAATGCGATGGGCGCGCTCAATATCATCAATCTGTACATCAAAATGCTTACTGCAATAGTCGACGATAAGTGACTCTGAGGCCGCGTAACATTTCTTTTCTTTTTCAGGTTTGCCCTTGGATATTAAACGGACAGGGAGGAAAACTCTATCAATTTTTTTTGTTAGCAAATCTTATAGTTAGGCATTTCATGACTTTGAGGCGCTTGTCCAGGAACGAAAGACGCATTTATTTCAAAGAAATTTTGACTCGAGTTTGAAAAAGTTTTTCCCGCACTCCGATTCAAACTCGGCGCACTGTTATGACATCACAAGACGGAGTGACGTGAAACGTGACGTAAACGCAGCCTCCGTGATTTCTGGCGGCTAGCGGTGCGTTCTAGAAGCAGCCGAAATGAAAGCTACCGCCGCCGTACGTTGAAGGCATCTATCGGGGGTCGCTACCCTCGCTTCGTTTGCGTTTGCACCGGCGTCTTGCCAGCGTTTCGATGAATCCCATTCCCGAACCTGCCAACGAAGTTCTCGCAAAAACTCCGGCCTGCATTTCAGCCACCTTGGCCCCACAAAGCGTGCGATGCTTTTGACGGAGCACGGTTAGGTTAGGCGCCGGCGGGTCGTTTCCCCCTTCCTCAGTGAGCAGCCGTTGCTAATTAAATATATTAACTCCGGTGTGGCGGGCGAAGACCAAAGGGCGAAGACAAGGTCTGCACGTCGTGCCCATCGAAGGCTGGCCTAGGTTTGGAGGCCAATGGATTGTGATTCCTTGAAAGGCGCTATTGCACGGTAGCTGGCACCGCCGAGGAGGATTCTCACTATTGCAAGGGCTCACTATTGCCGGGTTAGACAGACAGACAGAAAAACTTTATTTCACAAGTGAGCTTTAGACCCAGCTGGGACCCTGGGCCACTGCGCGGTCCTGCACTGCATCAAGTAGGTCATGTCGGGACATGACGTCAGCAGCCCGATCACCGCAGCAAGCTGCGATGTCGGGTCTGCAGACGTGTGCTGGACCTCTCAGTCCTTCCAGCTCAAAATGGCGTGTTGTCCCTGCGGGGGAGGGTCAGCAGGGCAGCCGAAAAGGATGTGGGAGAGTTTGGCGTGAGGGTCTCCGCATAGGGAGCATGCAGGGGATGTCTCACAACAGTGGGATAACAGCTGAGGGGATGACAGAGAGCGGGTCTGGAGGCGTGTGAAGAGGATCTGTTGGGAGTGCGTAAGAGAGGGGCGGGGAGGAAGGTAAGTTCGACGGTGCAAACGGGTTAATTGCGTGAGCTCCGCAAAGGTGTGCGCCCGCTCCCTCGAGAATCTTGGATCGAGACTGTCCTTAGTCGGGCATACCAAACCTTTGGCTAATTTATCGGCAGCCTCGTTTCTAGGGTCCCCAGAGTGAGCCGGCACCCACTGGAGCTCTACCCTGCGCGGTAAATTTTGGGTAGGGGTGCTTAACAATTGCAAGGCAGGAGTGTGAATCCTGCCCCTGCCAATGTTGGAGAGCCGTTTTGGAGTCGCTGGAGATGTATTGGGAGTCCGAATGTGCAAGGGCTAGGGCGATGGCGGTCTCCTCTGCCTCCTCAGGCGTAGAGCCCGAGGGAAGACGGTGAGTTAGGGGGTGATGTTGGGTTTGATTGTAGGCGACTGCTACTGATTCATGCGCTGTACATGCGGCGCCTACCGAAACGGCATCGTGGGCTTGCCCATAATACTTATGGAGGGCATTTGGGCGAGCTTCGCGGCGAGCGATATGATATTGGGAATGGACGTTTCAAGGAAGGGGTTTCAGAACGAGAGGTGTATGGATGTGTCGAGAGATGGCTATAAGGTTTGTCTGGTTAGCCGGTATGTTTATGCGAAGAGAGGAGAGTATATGGTGGCCAGTGGTGCTCGTGGTAAGTCTAAGATACTGTGTCTGAAGGTGCGTGTCAACTAGTTCCTGAATGGTGTTATGCATGCCTAGTGCAAGAAGTTTGGCTCTGCTAGTGCTACAAGATAGGTTTAGGGCTGCCTTAGTCGCATGGCGGATGATGGCGTTCACGTGTTCGGTTTCCGTACGGTTGAATTTGAGATATGGGGTTGCGTATAGAATGCAGCTAATCGTAATTGTATGCACTACTTTCATTTTGTCCGCTTCGTCTAAACCCTTATTAAGGGAGGATACTCGACGTAGAAGGTGTACGACGGTTTGCGTGGAGGCCTTGAGTCTTTTAAGGGTATGTTCATCTCGTCCAGAATCCTGCAAGTGAAGGCCAAGGATGCGGAGGGTGGGTGTGATGGGTATAGGGGATCCTTTTAAAGCGATTTGAATGGGCCAGTTAGCGCCAGATATTGGCCTAATTAGGAAGAGCGCGGACTTAGAGCGGGAACATTCGACCCCGATTGATGACGCGTGAGAGTAGATGGTGTCTGCTGCTAACTGAAGAGTTTCCTCAATTTTTCCGTCAGAGCCATGAGTGGTCCATGTGATAATATCATCAGCATACAGGGTATGCTTTATGTTTAGGATTAGAGCCAGTTTGTGAGCTAGAGGGATGAGAGCAACATTAAAGAAAAGGGGAGAAAGGACCGTCCCTTGAGGGGTTCCAAGCTCTCCGAGTGTATGAGGGGGTTTGGTAATCTGGTGTATGGGCAGGGATGCAGTCCGGCCCGAGAGAAAGGCGCGAGCGTAGTTGTAGGTATTAGGGCCTACATGTAGAGCCTGCAATTCCCGTAAGATTGCATCGTGTCGAATTCTGTCAGATGCCTTGGTTAGGCCAACTGCCAGGATAGCTTTAGTGTATTGGGGTGGAGCCTGGCACAGCCGGGAACGTGTGCGAAAACACAAGTGCTCTTTATACTGCTAACTGCCTTGTACGATCACCGACCATCGTGCCAGCATAGTTTTTCATCGACCGTGGCGATCGTCTCACCAGCCTTAACAGACTCGTTCAAAGGTTAACTAGCACTTGAAGCGGCACTTGTAGTTCCTCTGCTGTTCGGCGCTTGTAAATCGAGGTTCGGCGCTTGTAAATCGAGGCGCGTCAAAAACAAAACCACGGGGCACGCAAAGCTCATAGACGCGAAGCGCCGTAACAAAACCGAAATTCTCCTGGACGCCTGGGGCGCCACCAAGGATCGGTTTTCTTTGCTTCCAATATTCAGGTTGTCTTTTGTCTGTCTTTCTTGTGTGATAAAATTGCACTATCGGTTCCAAAACAAAACTTACTTCAATAATGAACCGCGCAACCTTCTTTTGTCAACCTCAGAGATACGTGGCGACATGGAGTAAGGAAAATTCCTCCAAGGTGGCGTCTCTTGATCTATGACGTCATCACGTTTGCACTTGCGAGATTGACCTGTGGCGGCGATACCTGTATTTTGGTTCTTGCTATTTTCTACCTTACCAGAGCTTTGTCTTCAGTGAGATTGGCGTGTTTGTGATCACGAGCTTGTATTCTAACGATTCAAGCCAAGTTCAATTTCTCCTCAGTATCCCTTTAAGTTCTTTCGGCGCATGCGCTTGTTCATGTCATCCACATTTTAGCCATGCTGCTTTGATCGTCACAAGGACGGGCAAGAGCCAGTGCGTCTGTTTTTATGCCGTCGACTGTGTCCTTAACATTCGGAACAGTTTCAGAGCCATCTTCGAGTCCTTCCAAAGTAGTCTCAATCTTCGAAAGACGTTTCTTGATGTCCGTTATACCGACTTATATATCGAATATTTTACCTAGTAGTATTTTTTTTTGAAATTTATCTTGCGATGACGCAGCACTTCTCTAAGCATAATGGACTTGATCATATTTGTCGGGACCTGGGTTCATCTCGACGTCTCCACAATAGATAGATGGCAAGACAAACAGAAATATACCATGACAAGCTTGCCTTCAGGGAGTACCTAGTAAAAAAATTGGCGGTGGCTCAGCTTTGGTTAAACCTGGAGTGACGCAATAGGTACAGCTGGCCGAGTGGAACATGATCACGTGAGCAACCACGTGACGAACCACGTGATCAGCAATGGCGCCGCGCCGCCGGCAGCTCCTCCGCACCAAGTGACCAACCACGTGACAGCGTTGTGGCGCAGCCGCCACGCTGAAGGCTCGAAAGGCTACCGCAATGTAGCTATCGCTACAAAACAATGCGCTCGCACGGGAGTGCGACGGCTCAACTTGCCGAGACGGTACCTTCTTGCTGAAGCATCCGATTCGTACGCTTTATGTCACTGTGTCAACACCCATTTCAAAAAGCGCACAGATCGAAAAGCGTCACATATACACGAACGAAGCTGACTGAATACCTTTTACAACAAAAGGAAACCACTTTTATAGCAATCAACATGGATACTTTGCGCATATGGTAGGCAAATTTCTCCTTTTTGAGGAAAATCACAGAATGATAAACCGAGATTTTTGCTGAAGTGCACTGAAAAGAAGAAAAGTGGCTGGAAAGCAATGACTATAGTATTAATTGTAGGCTGGCGCCACTACAATTGAATGAGATGGTTGCCCTACAGTGCGAATGAAGAATTTAAGGGTGCACTTTTGTTCCAACCTGGACTTTAATGCGAGACTCGCATTAGCCTAAGGGATGCTCCTTTCTGGGTTGGAGATCGTGAAGCCTCTGGCAGCTATCGATGGGGTGCAATAAAATTAAATTAGTGTCGAGTACCACATCTCAGGTCTTAAAGAAGCCTTGTGGCTTTGATGCATTTCGCAAAAAAAAAGAACTTCTAAGCTGGTTTGACTGCCAAGGACCTTTTAACTTAGGCCTAAATATCAATTCAAAAGATCTTCAATAGACGGCCTCAGCGGCCGGCCTCACTTAGGTGGTTTTTTAAACTGTATCGGCAAGAGTACACATCCTCCCAGAAAAACTGACGGTCGGCAAGATCGGCGATGACATTCCCGGCTCCGGCAGAGATATTTGGTTCTTTTACCAGCCATTAACCATTTAATGAAAAAAGCGGTGTTTGGGCGTGAATCCTTATAGGGAACTAATACGCAGATACCACAAAGCGTCAGCCTATCCCGCGAACAGTACTTTTAATGCAAGCCGTTACGTCATTACTGCTCTCATGTCTGACCCACACGGTTCGTAACTGCAGCGCCGCTAGTTCTGGCACCCATCTGAACGAACTGACATTCGAAAAGAATGAAGTGCTCGGGTAATGGATGCACTATATCCAGGCCTCTCCGTGGACGCACTCGCTCCAAGAAAGGTGAACAGAGAACATATGGGGAACAACGGCATTCCTTGGCTGGACGACGGGCCTTGAGACGAATGACCTGTAAGTGCTTCTTTAGGAAAGGGTGCTCTTGCGCTCTCTTTGCCTGCATAGGCGAGCAAAAAGTCTCTTTAGAAAATATGCCTATAATTAAATGTAATTTTTAAATAATGCTAAGCATACAAAAGCAAAATATATTGGAAGAAATGTTAAAATACTAAAATTAAACTTAAAATATACTTATGTTACCACTGTCATAGCATTCATTGGCCTACTGATAAAAACTACCATTTTTCGCATGAAACTGCCACAAATATTCATATATTCGCTCTACGAGGCGGAAAAAGGCAACGAAGGGGTGATGACGAGCGATGCAGAAGCACGCCGTGGTAATGAGTCTGCGGAACAAGTAACTATATTTCGTCGTAGTCTCGGTGTCCAGATCAACGCCAGAGCTGTCGCGACGTGCACTAAAGCACCAAGACAGCTTGTAGTGGGCCTTCACTCTTCCTACTTTCAGAAGTAGGGAGCGGACGCAGCTGTCGCGGACAGCTCGCTTCGGTCACTGATCGTTCGTCAGTGGCTAGGCCATCGCAAAGAAGCTTTTTTTGTGCATTAAGTCTTAAGGGATCGCAGCCAGAAGCACGGAGTCAAACCCGCATATGCAAAAAACACCAGTGGCTTGTGCGGCCACACCCGTGTTGTCGTGCTTCATTGTAACACCGAGACAAAGCAAGAAACTAGCAACGCCGGTCCGTCTGTTGTGGCATTCTACAAAGTTGGAAAATCTCATTACTCCTTTCATGCAGATGCATCTGATCTGCAGTTGTATCTCCCTCCACTCCTTATTAACACAGTGGTTCTCTTATGCGAAGTAGGCAACACGAGCGCGGCCATTTTGTGCCTTTTTCATTTTGGGTATCCTTCGCGCAAACACAGACCTTGCGCGTTTGGTCCTAACATTTTCTTTTCTGTTTCGCTCATTTATATCAGAATGAAGTATGAGAATTTTTCGTCCTCAGTTCATACTCCTATAGTGCTTGGAAATGCTCGCTGTACTGGAAAAAAGAAAAGAGATTCACGCATTTATACTAAGGGCAATGTCATAAAAATAAGCACCTGTCAAGTACATTAACCAGAAATTAATAAAAAGATCGGGATATGTTTGCTCTTTTTTCTGCGGTATTTGTCTTTTCTTGCGACCATTTTGTTTGTTTTTCAGACAAGATATATTTTTTTTCTCTTTAAGACTAGCGTTCATAATGTATCTTTTTATGGCAGCTATTTCCACGTCGCTTCCTGAGACGAGCGGCTGAGCGCATTCGTAGCTCACTTCAGAATGTAAAATCGCTTCAGAGAAGAGAGTTTATTTCTCAGAGGTCCATTCCAGCTTTTAAATTTAGCCAAACAACATCGTTGCGTGACCAAGCTTCGCATCATTGAATTATATACAACTGTCAGTAATGTTTTGGTCTGGCCCCCGCGAAGTAAAATATGCCGCGTTAGCGTAGCCCTAAAAAAAAGTCTATACCATGGTTACGTCTCCAAGCAAAAAGGTTTTGTAAAAAGCAGGAATAGCAATAAGCGGTGCAGCAACCGTGGTATACTCCGAGTATTTGTTGTCTATTCTAGAAAACGAAAACAAAACGTCCGTGCAAACCCAATGGTTGCACTGAGGCATATCAGTTGTTGCCGCATACTGGGGACCTCTTAGCCCCAGAACTGAACTTGAACTGCAGATAACCCGAATAAGACTAAAAATGAGGCCAAAGGCAGCAACAAACAATCGACTAAAACCCAAGTAACCGACCGCCTAAATGTGTCTTCCGGGATATATCATAGTTGTTGAGGGAACTGAGTTGACCCGTCACGATACGTAACAAGCTTGAGTAAAGTATATTTGCTAAGCAAAAAAAGAATTAAAGCAAAGAGCACAAACCGCACTCCGAAGGGCAGGCCAGTAAAACGCATGACGGGGCACGAGATTGAGCAGTGTGTGCTTCTCGCCCCGTTGAGTGCAGGCTTCATGCCCGTCGTCTTGGGCGCACAACAGTGTTCGTCACAGACTAGAGCCGGCCATGATCCCCGTCCTGAGAGGGGCTCCATGGTCGTCGGCGCGGAAGGACAGCCTGAGTGGAATTTGTCGCCTCCGTGAGTCAGAGCTGCTCTTCATTGCTCTGTTTTTGTGTCGTTGACCATAAGGATCTATAAGTGACGGCTAAGCACGCTGAAGCTCCTCCTTCCCTTGTTCACTTTGCCCTTGTTGTCAAGAAACCCATCTTCCTGCCTTTTCTCAGCCGTGGGCTTCTTAAACACAGTAAGTTGCTCTGCATTGCTTGAGTGTTGGATTTTGGGGTAAAGTAAGCTATTGATATTAGTACTGTGCAGCAGCTACGTATACCAAAAACATTGTTAACACAGAGTCGGCAGGAACCGTGCACTTCGAGGTTTCTAGTTTGTGAGCTTATAGGGTTCGTTCTGTTCGTAAAAACAGTAGGAGCTAGCTTTTCTAATAATTTAATGTGGAACATCAGTTGTATAGAGCATTAGTTCAAAGGACACCTCAGCTATCGGTACAGTTGAGCGGTTTAAGCACATACTTCCAGTAAGAGTACAAATATTGCTTTATAACGTATTAGTATTTTCTCATTTTCATTATTGTACTACAGTTTGGGACGCAACGGGCATAAGACAGCTTCGTAAGTTACACCTGCTCCGGAAAAAAGGACAATTCACTTCTCCTGATAGACATATATTTAGAAAAAGTGATATTCTCTCAAATTTCCTTCTTTATCTCTTCATCCATTCATCCCTTAATTTTGCTTAAACGCCTTAACTAACCTAAACACCAGGTGCAAAGACACAGACAAAAAGAAATTTGGTTTACCCCAGCAAAAAGAGCCTACTATACAAATCAATGATTATGTTAAAGCCATCCAGCAGTTTTAAACAGATTAAACCAGGACAATTTTTGCATCACCTGTCAACAAAACCTGTAATTCGGGATTACTATCGAAAACATTAGTGTATTTAAGATTTTCTTTCGCAATTCCAGGTAAATGCTTGCAGTGTTCTTGAATATATTTTTATTATTATTTCCATTCTCTTTTTATAATGATTATTTGTTACCTTTGATCTCTTCGCTTTTTACATTTTTCTTTTCGGAATGTACAAATGTGAGCTGCGAATTGCTCATTTGCTTACATTTTCAGCATTTACTGCTTTTTTCGCTTCGTTTATGACTTTTTTTTGTCTTCAGAGTGATAGCTATCTTGGTTTGCATTTTTATGAAAGGCTGTATACTATTGCCGTCCTTCTTTTGAAGTCGTATGTAACGTCTCTAACAGCTGCCATTCTTCTGTGCTACTAGTTACCTAAATGAGGTGGGACCTTCGATCATGCATTTGCCGCAGCTTTTAGCCCTGGCTCCTCTTTTGTAAGAAAGCAAAGTCTAAACTTCTACTTCACACTGCCAATGATAACTTCCCACAGGATGTAGGCACGAAACTCTGCAAGACGCGACCAGCAAGCAGGAAACATACAAACGGGTTCATGCGTCAGAGGTGGGCTTCGGGGTACAATGAAAAGGCAGCAGTGCGCGAGTGCAAACAAAGCTAAACGAATTGCAGTTCACATCACGAACAAACAGAAGGAACACAAGTGGACTTCAATGGGGAATCTTGTCCGTATCTTACGCGCTTTCGATAAAAAATTCTGCCGGACTCGTGGGATAAGCACATCACGTTTTGCCGGTCGTGGCCGGCAGCTTTGTGGTTGCGACTGAAGACAGCTCAAGAAAACGGCTTGGGAAGTTTTCTGCCGGAATATGGTAATACTCGTTTGTAAACGTGACTCGCTTCATTTTATGAGTTTAACGTCCAAAAGTGACTCGTGCTACAAGGGACGCCGTAGTTTAGGGCTCCGGAAAATTTGACGAACCGGGGTTATTTAACGCGCACTGACATCACGCAGTGCACGGGTCTTAACTCATTTCACTTTAATCGAAATGCAACCGCCTCGGCCGGGATCAAACCCAGTCTTTCGGGTCATCAGCCGAGCACCGTAACCACGGAGCCATCGCAGCAGCTGTAGACGCGCTCCTGATTTGAAAAGAAAAGCAACCTATTCTACTGCGTTGGGAATTCATGTAGCCTTCGCCGAATAAGTCCAGCAACGGTTAATATGCTCGTTAATACGAGCAACTCAGCCAAAAAGCGGTACGGCGTTGGCATTTTCGTTGCTGTTCGACGTTACAAGGAATTTGTTTACGGTTAGCCGCCGTGGTCGCTCAATGCACGTTAACGAACCCAAAGTGGTCGAAATTGCAGCGTCCCTCTTAGCCTTAGTCACTTTGGAACGTCAAACCCTCATAAAGCATTAACGTTAGACCGCGTTTAGGAGGCGGCGGCTGCGTCTACGGTCCAGGCATGGACAAGGGTACAGCTATTTCGCATGCTTCCCTCGCAACTCTTTCAGGCCCAGTGAATCCAATTGGAATCACCAAACTTAGAGGCCCCCAGTATTGAAGTGAGCGAGAAAGTTCTACTTTTTCTCCAGTAGTTCCGCCATTTAACAATTCAATAACTTATGTTATCGGCCATTCACCTGACTTGCGTGTGCTAGTTGGTAGGAGAGGGATACAGAAACTGTGTACGCTTAGCTGTCGCCATCGCCTGTCGCCACGTCCTGCGTCACACCATATAGCAGTAAGAAAACCATTTTTGCTTTTCAGGTATTGTGTAGACGGTCACGAGTGAGCCCCACGTCACTCCTTGAAAATAAATTTTGGTTAAACACATTTACAAGCAATAAAATACTTCTCAATTAATAATGACACGAAATTGAATCTCTGGGTCCTATTTGAGAAGTAGCGCAGTCCAATTTGAGATGCCTGTGACTGCTTGTGTTCCTGTAAATATGGCTTCTTTCATAGTCTATATGTAACAATGAATGTTTTTTTCTTCCGAAGTATATGCATCCATTCAGTGCAAGCACATTTCTTACGGTAAGGAAGATCTTTCAAAACCGGCCCACAACACGTGTCGAAGTGTCGATTCATCCGATGAAGAAGAAATAGCATTCTTCGCATGTGGGTCAACAACAGCATCAATCTATCAGACTACATACTATTACCACTCCTTTTCCCGTCAAAACTTTCCTGTATCCAGTAATTAACGGCCTGAGTCTTGGCCACTCCCCCGTAGTGGGTATGTGCCAGCAACGTCTGAGGCCTTCCTTCCTTCCTTCCTTCCTTCCTTCCTTCCTTCCTTCCTTCCTTCCTTCCTTCCTTCCTTCCTTCCTTCCTTCCTTCCTTCCTTCCTTCCTTCCTTCCTTCCTTCCTTCCTTCCTTCCTTCCTTCCTTCCTTCCTTCCTTCCTTCCTTCCTTCCTTCCTTCCTTCCTTCCTTCCTTCCTTCCTTCCTTCCTTCCTTCCTTCCTTCCTTCCTTCCTTCCTTCCTTCCTTCCTTCCTTCCTTCCTTCCTTCCTTCCTTCCTTCCTTCCTTCCTTCCTTCCTTCCTTCCTTCCTTCCTTCCTTCCTTCCTTCCTTCCTTCCTTCCTTCCTTCCTTCCTTCCTTCCTTCCTTCCTTCCTTCCTTCCTTCCTTCCTTCCTTCCTTCCTTCCTTCCTTCCTTCCTTCCTTCCTTCAACAGCATCCCAAAGTGAAAGCATAACGCAAATGATCTGAATCTCCATTGAATATCGCCCATGGCAGCGACCTGATCACTGCAGTGTAATGCAGAACCGAGTGGTAGTGCAACAAAGGTGAAGGTTGAAACCTGTTGATCTTTCAACCTCCGAAAACTAACCAACTTGCCCATGCTGCTGAGCAAGGCAGAAATCATGAATACAAACCCACTCTGCAAGGAGCACCTTTCACATGCATGAGCACTTTATATGCTTCTGCATCGGCTCAGTCTGAGGTTTTCGCATTACAGAATTCAAGTTTGTGCAGTAAGTAGTAGATGCTGCGAGCTCGGTGTTGAAAATTTAGCTACTCTTACACGAATTGTTTCAAAAGAGTCAGTGCTTGCCTTCAACCAACTCAAGTATTCCGCATTATGTGCAGGGGCTCGCACATAATGAAAAAATAACAGGGGTACAGGGTGTGTGTCATGTCATTCTTGCATATTCTAGGTGAAAAGTGGCATCCTCTACTTCATCAGGGACTAGCGTTGTTTCAAAGCAATTAACATTTAATTAAATTTTCAAAGAAATAAAATAGTAAGCATTTCGATCCCCCTACCTCCCAACGATTCTTTTTGGAATCATGCAAAAATAAACTTATAAAGAATCAACGAAACAATTTGTTTCTGATATTTTAGAATTATTTATTTCAGTTTTATTTCAGCCGCGTAGGGTTAAGCATGAGACACCAACGAACTCATGATGTGTTCATCGGGCGATAGCGTTCTGATTGATTGCGACACCCAGCTTGTAAGCGCTGCGCTTCACGTATCGCTTGAGTTTGCCGTTCCCGATGGTTCTCACGCTCACGATCGCGCCTAATCTTGGTGTATGACTGCGCCTGCCATGCTTGTCATGGTGAACGTGCCTCTCGAACCATTAGGTCTTCGGTTTCAGCCGCAAAGAATGCGAAGCGGACACAGGGGCGAGAGGTGCGCACGACTTAATCACGCTTGCTCAACCAGCAAACATACAATTAGCAGGCCATCTCCGCGCGACCTACTCGCGGCCGTAGGGCGTGGGGAGCGCTCGAGCTGCATTCTAGCTATGCCTTTGAAATCCCATTCCGGACGAGCCATAAGCGCTGTTCGCTGCGAAAAGCGCGCACTCATAGCGGTCGGAGAAATCGGCCCGTAAATACGACAAACCATGAACATTATTTAAGCCTATTACAAAGCACATTTTCATTACTCTTGGCGGCACTTGGCTACGGACACACGCCGAGTGTTGTGGGAGACTTTGATTATCCCGTGTAAAGTATTTGCCCTAATGTTGGCGGCAGTTTCCAATATTGTGTACAAGAAATATGGAGCTGCCGAGCCCATGCTGCTTGTTTGCACTTTTTGCACAAAACTCTGGGCTTGTTATCTCACCACCCGCCTAAACTGCTGCACATGGCAGGTATCCGAATGAAACCTTCCTTGAGCGCTAACACCCTGTACTATGCAGTTCTTTTCAATGGTTGGCTCTTTAATAGAGAACAAATTTTGTAGCTAAATGAAGAAATTGTGTAAAGAAGTGGCATATCATCTGCCACTAGCAGTTACAAAAAGACTTTGATTTGATCTGTTTGGTGGTAGCAACACACGAGTTACGCAAAAAGCGTATTGGCGCTAAAACGTGGAGGCCAAACTGGCGCCAACTTCTAATAAAGTTTATTCATGGAAAATCCACTTAATCACCGCACGAGCAGGCAAAAAGGTAAAAGCAAAACAGATACAATGGGTGACTTAACGAAGCCGCACGTGGCAAAATGACCAAAGCAATGATTATGACGCTGACAAAGACCCGCTAAGAAAACTAATCTCTTCATCCGACAGCGAGACAGCTCGATGGCTTGCTTATGCAGATATGGCCCCTCTGCTTGATGTAATATGCTTCTATTATTTCACGCTCTAATCTGTCTTTAGACCTTGAAATGAAGTTAATGTTTTCAAACCCGGGACGGCATTTGCAGCTTTTGCAGTGAGTGGCCATGCGGCTGCCATAACAATTTTTATAGCAGTCTTGTGCTGCCTGTTGTGCTCGCGCTTCCTTCCTGCTGTGGAATTCGGCGATGTTGGGCATGGGGAGGATTCCCTGAAGACAACCGCGAGGGTCGGTGAGCCCTCTGGGGGAGACGTGACTGCAGGAATGCCGGAAGCAGCGACGACAATAGTGTCCCCACGTGTTCGAACAGGAATGTGGAAGCAGCGATGACAATATCGTCCCCAGGTGTTCAACACGGATGCCAACGACGACCATAGGCGTATTGGTTCCGGTCCTCGCCACGACGAAGTGCGGTATCAGTGTGCTCCCCTTCAGTCACGCTGGATTTGAACAATTGCCCGAGTGCCGCACCTTCGACAGAGGTTCCGCGTTCCGGTCACCAAAACAAGCTCTTTCGACACCTGGTGGGAGACAGCCTGCATTCCTGTGTCATGCAGGTGCCCTCCGAACGCACGTGCGCGGCCACCTGGAACCCGCGGGGACGGCAACGTGACCGGGTCCTGTTCCCTTTCCCTCGACCGAGCTGCTAGAGAACCTCCGGACCGCCCTGCCGTGGGTGGTACCACGAGTGCCATCGTGTGATTGGACATCATCCTGCGAGCTGTATTCCCCAGCTAGGGATCTGGGGAATACGAAGAGTATTTAAGGAGCTGCTGGTTTGATTACTAGGGAGAGTCCCCTTTTTGAGAGGTATCAGAGACTCCCGACTCCTGAAAAGCTCTCTTTACTGAGAAGCACTTTCAGTTGCCCGTACTTGTACATAATGTAAATAGTCCTTGTATAAAGTTTTCCAAGTTTTCTTCCTCCGATCGTCCTCGTGTCTTCTCCGGCCCAGTCACGCTACCTGAATCCCAACAACTGGTGGCAGCGGTGGGATGCTGCTACCTGAATTCCAACATGTCTCACTCGCTCATTCAAGCTCTGACCTGTGTGGCCGATATAATCCTGACCACAGCTTAGTGAAACAACCTACACAACATCAGCCGTGCATTCAGTGACGCGGATTTGGTGACTCTTTTTGCACTGCCTAACCATTCTTACTTTGTTCAAGGTGCATGGTTTGCACCTTGAACAAAGTAAGAATGGCTAGGTTGTCGTCCTTGCGTTCCGCAAACGTGCAGCTTTCACAACGCTACAAGTGTGCGACCTCGCCGCTGACGGTTTCCTCATCAGTGCATCGCCACAGCTACAGTTAATACTGCTAACATACGAATAACGCCACCGGAAGTGAGCGAATACCACTTCTTGGGAACGCGTGTTTGCGTGGACTGGTTTCCCCGCGTGCCGACAGGCGTTATCTCGCCCGACATATTTACTTCCTCCCCTCTGTTTGGATTCCTCTACTCTCATTCGTTAATCTTTCCTTTGCTCTCCGTGAAAGAGAAGTAGGATAGGACAGCATGCGGGCAAGAGGACGAGCGGCAAGAGGACGACTACGACGAGGCGAAACCAGAAAATTCGGATAAGAGAGACATCGCTCTAATATTCGCTGTAGTTATACTACTGCTACAATGGTTTGGAATGCAAACAGTGCAAGTACGTAGACTGGAGCAGAAGAAACATGGGACGAGCGCTGACTCAAAACTGAAAGCTTATTCGAAGCAAGCAACACAATATATGAAAAAAGTGGCTACCCTATCAACATGTACACGAACAAAAACCCGTGATGTCACGTGGCATCAAGGCATTCAACCTCACTGTCATGTAAAAAAGCAGACGGCTTACTAACGCACAACCTTGTTTTCTTCCTTATGCGGCTGGCTTCCATAATCCCACAAGTCAAGCGAGACGGATGCTTGTACAAGATATCACAATAGTGCAAAGAAGGAAAACAAGATTGGCAGTCACGGACATGGTCAATGAGATTAGTAGACTTGTTAGCGTCCAAAATATTTGCATGCACTTTCAAACGTGTATTAATGCTTCGCCTAGTTCACCCGATATACACTTGTCTGAATGGCATTGGGACTTTATAAACTACCTCTTCTGAGCATGGCACATACTTTTATTTGTGCTTAACCCCACAGGTTATGTTGCATTCTTTTAGTTGCCCAGCATTTTTTTTTCATAATCACAAAAACCACTTTATGTTTCTTGAATGCAGAGAAAACAACCCTTACGTCATACCTTTTTGCCACATTTTTAAGTTTATGTGACAGACGGCGTACATAAGTTATATTTGTGAACTTATTTCTTTCCTTCTTTTTTAGAGGATTAGCCACCACAACTAAATTCATAAGCTTTTTGGATGCCTTGCAGGCAGCAATGAGAAAAAGGTATCAAAAAACAACAGGTGAACTCAGCCGAACAATCAAGAAACATTATTATGAAGAGCATACAACATATCAAAATATGCTTACAGATGCAAAAAACAAAAGCTGGGATCGGCAATGTTCAAAAGTAGGAAAAACTCATTTTTACTTCCATATAAAGTAGAAAAATAACAGCTCAAAGCACTAGTTATCATACATAGTATCACGTAATCAGGCGGACAACACACCAACAGCGTAGATGAAATAATAGATTACATACTAGACACACTTTTTGAGACGGACACACCACAAGCAGATACATTGCTCTCATCAAGCACTCTACCGTCAATTACAACAAAAGACAGACATATACGCGAAAAATTCACAGACATTGCATTGGCATATGGAACAGCAAAAGACGAAATACAATTTACAGCATACGAAATTGATTCGCTAGTCAAAATTTAAAAATAGACGACGCATCTGGACCGGATGAAATCAACACTACATTCGTACAACACATCAACAAGGAACACAAAAACATATTTCATAACTCTATTCAACGTATGTGAAAAACTGGTTATCTTCTAAACAAATGGAAAACCTCAAAAATAATACAAATACCAAAAACTGGTCATCAAGATAAAGAAAGAATAGCAAAATACAGACAAATAGCTATCAACTCCATTTTGGGAAAGGTTTTCGAGAAATGTTTCAAAGACAAAATCTACTAATTACTCCATACAAATAACTTCTTTGCAAAACATCATTATGGTTTCAAACATAGAACATCTACAATGTCAGCTCTAACAGAAATCTAGAAAATAATAACGCATGCCAAATTAGATAAATTGGGAATAGCATTTATTTCATTGGATATTAAAAATGTTTTAACTCAATAAACCGGAAATAGTAGTAAATAAACTAAGAAAAATCAATTTTCATAGAAATATTAGTCAAAATAACAGATTGTATATTAAGAAATGGGGCAATACAGTATGAAACTCTCACAATAATAATTAGAAAAGCTAAGCACGGGGTCTTCCCAAGGCTCTCCTCCTAGACCGCTCTATTAGAATCTAACCATATCGGAAATTCTCGGAATACTAAAAACATAAGACACTCATATCCAAACATTCGCCGACGACATAGTAGTATTAATTAAATTCACATCAAGAAAAGAACTTGAAGAAAAAGCAAATGACATCCTTGAGAAAATTGTTCAATGGGGATCCAAACAACAGTTGGTATTTATTCCTGAAAAGTCGAAAATTTTGAAAAATGGAAAAGAGTATGGAAACCGCCCTCCGGTCAATAAAATGAACAACAATAGATTGAAGGCTACACAAGAACTAAAAATTTTAGGAGTCATATTCGGTTTAAATCTGATATTCACACCGCACATAAAAAACATTAAAAACAAAGTTTAAACGCTCACGAACAACATCAAGAAATTCTCAGGTATGCAAAGAGGAATAAAACCAGTCACTCTAAGGAGGATTTACATTCGTGGGATTGGGAAACAAATAGTATCTGCATCACCCATTTAGTAGGAAAATAAAGTATTAGCAAACAACAAACTTAAGACAATACAATGAATTCCATCAGTAATAATAACTAAAGCATGCAGAGTAATATTCAACATAGCATTAAACACATTGACAAATATTCCTTCTCTTTATCTCAAAATTGAACAAGTAAACGAAATGCACAAAATCTTCAACATTTGCAACACATTTAAGTTGTAAGGTCAAAACATTCACAGGAACACAAATAACAGAAAAATTCGAAATCTGAAATGATCACCCAGGAAAGAAACCCCGATATACACATTCTGAGACAGCTACTGAACACTCACATTACAACATATACACTGACAGATCACAAGATAAAGAAAAAATTGGAGTGGGATTTGCAGTATACGATAAATCGGGCATTCTTATTCATTATAAACAATACTCCCTTCCAAATTATAGTAACAGCTTTGAAGCTGAGACATACCAATTGAAAAAACGTAGGATAAATTCTGAAAAACGAACTTAAAGATCCCTGCCAAATAATTACAGATAGCTTAAGTACATTAAAAAAACTCAACAACCCAAGCAATACAAATCCACTCATTCATGCTATTAAACTGACGCTACAGCAAGGTCATCAACACAACATTACAATTGCTTACATCAAAGGACACAGTCCAGATAAGGGCAACGACAAAGCAGATGAAGTATCTAATACAGCATGGAACACAGAAGAAAAAGTCCTAACGCTCATTACGAAACATTTCATCAAATAACACCTCAAGAAAAAAGTCATTGAGAATTGAAATATCCATTGGCAAGAAGAAGGCAAAAATACTTACACATACCATTACATTTAAATGTTAAACACATTATGGTTGATTTCCCAACAAATCTCTACGTATCACAAGCCATTAAAGGTCACGGAACATTTCCCTTTTACTGATCAAGGTTTAATATTACAAACGGATATTGATAATTATCTCGAAAATCGCACCATCATAAGAGATCATCGCACAAAACTAGTTAAAACATTAGGAGCTAATTTATCAACTAGGAAGGCAGAAATTATTAACACTAAAGAAAGAACAGATCTCTTGCAAGACATGATTTAAACATATAAGGGGACTCACATGCATAACCTTCAACTTTCCCCCAAAGTGAATCCAGGGTTGGGAGGCAGGACGCACAGACTTTCGTGGTGAGGGGGGGGGGACGGGGCAAGAGTCGAATCTTGTACATTCCACATGGACACTCACCTACACACCTAGCATAAAAAGTACACACAGAACAAAAAAAACAAAATTGAAATAAAAAAGAGCAAAACGCAAAAATAAAAATAAAAGAGGAAAATAAAGGGAAAATAAAAATAAAAATAAAAGAGCAATAAGAAAGAGCAAAAGAAAATGTAAAAGGGGGAGAATAGCAGATAACCGACAACTGAGCGAGTTGGTGCATCATGGACGTGGTAAAAAACAGCGCAGCGACGACGGACACGTACGAAGAAAGAAGACGGACGCAAAATAAAAACAAAATCGTAAAACCAGAACCAAAAAAGAGAGAAAAAGAAAAACGAAAAGAAGAAAAAGAGAAAATAGAGAAAAACATTCGCAATCTGAACAATCTAGGTCTAAAAGAGACCAGGAGCCTCAGCACAGTCGACACCCGTGCGGGCAGCCAGTGGGGGCGGGACTGGGACGCACTCGGAGGAACCAGCCCACGAGGCCTGCCAGGAGACACCAATTGAAGAACAACCAGGATCTGGCGACGGAGATCATGACTGACCATCGTCTGAGGAGGTCAAGAAGGTACAGGAGTGCAGGAGAAAGATCATGAGAGAAATGAACGCCGCTGGTCTTTTCGGGCCTTTCCCTTGGCTGCGGGGACGCTTGATGGTAGATCCCTTTTTTTCTTTACTTTTTTACTATTATTCTTTTTCTCTTTCTGCTTCCAACCTTTCCTTTATTACACCTTTATTTTGGAACTGGTCCTTTTTATTTTATTGCACTCTTCTTCATTTCATTACTTTTCCTACCCGCGCTACTTTTGTGGAGCGGGGAGCCCTCCTCCTTTCGGGCTCACCTATATTCTGTCTTGCAGGCAGGAGTTTATTATTTTCATTTTTTCAGGTTGCCCCCAACCTAACGAATGTCTTATTACAGCCCAAAAACACAAAATCATTCGGATATCAAGCTTCATTGAGTATTTGGATTTGCTCATTGAAGCTTTTTGTTGTCAAATGGGTACAAGATTTTGATAACGCAGACAAAAAGATGAGACAAGAATTCCTGTTTGAACTGTTTTGGAATGATGCGATTTATAATTTAACAACAGTTTTTCCAAGCTTGGTAGGTGTTCTCAACAGATATGCCCTGTCTCAACTTTCTAACTCAGCTCTAAAAACTGTAGCTTGATATCAACCGTGACCTCAGTGGTGAACTCCAGACCAAGAGCATTTTTTAAATACTTTTACTACATCAGTCACGTGCCTAGAAAAATTAATTTTTTCAATAAAAATTAAGAGGTCATCGACATAACGAAAAATGCCTGAAGCCATTACTGGCATACCATCTTGAATGCCATGATCAACAAAAGACAAAAAATATCGCTGATCACTGGCGCCACTCTAGATCCAATGCCAACAATCTTTTTGGGTATACAGTTTACCTTCCCATTCAATAAACATAGACGTCAAATAAAAAGACAGCAGATCAAGAAAGCTAAATACAGAAATGCCACTACCTATAATAAACTCTTCTTCATTATTATTAAATCTTATTATTTAAAAACATCTAGTATTAGACATTTGGAAGCAGCCTTCATCAATTGATTGGTAGTATTTGTGTACTGGTTGTGTACTTGTTCAGGCTGGCCAGTGTTTCCATATATTGTGTTGATTTTTTTCAATAAACTCTCAATTGTGAGTCAGTGCTCGTCCTGTGTTTCCCCTACTTCGGTCTTCGTAATTGCGCTATTTGCCTTTCAGTATGTACCACCAACTCTCCCGTTTAGCTATTTTGCTGTGCAATGCTTTGTTCTGGTATTATTGGGTTTAACGTCCGAGAGCGACTCCGTAGTGGAGGGCTTCGGTAATTTCAACCACCTCGGGTTCTTTAAAATGCACTGACATCACACAGTACACGGGCCTCTAGCAGATCGACTCCATCGAAATGCGACCCTGCTGCCGGGATCGCCGCCTCTTTCGCGCCAGCAGCCAAATACCACAACCATTCAGTCACCGTAGTAGCTTTGCAATGTTTTGAAGTATAATCGCGCAGTTGCAATAGCCACAGGGACGTGAAAACGACAGGACCCAAAGCAACGCTCTGATAGTGTGATCGATATTTAGTGCTCATATTCACTCCTACTAGTGATTTCTTTCTTCATCATTCTTGAAGCATTAGAGCCAACTAGGTCAAATCGGTTTAACTTCTCCTGAGAACTGCCGCCTGGAGGGATCTTCAATGCCACAACAGTGACCTCTGGTCGAAGCTTTTCCGCTTTCCTTCAGACATTCACGATGTGGGCCCTCCGCAAAGAATGGGCTGGTACAAGTGGGCGTCGGTGGACCCTTATCGTCGAATTATATCTTTTGGTTGAAATATGCCTTCAGCTCGGTATAAAGTGTTTGTTGGAAAAACAATTTAGTTCTTGTTGTAATATCTCTGCACATTCTGTCGGAAACTGTCTAAAAAAATGGAACTAGGATGAATAAAAAGTGCAAAAAGCAATGACATAAGTAAATAAAAGCGTGGCTTGATAATAAACAAAAACAAATAGTGATGCCCCCCCCCCCCCCCCCCTGATAGGAGCAATGCCAACTTTGCACTTGGAAATGGAAATGGGGATGGCTACGCAGTAATCCTGATTGCAAGGTTTGAGCAAAGTACTTACTAGGAAAGACCACCAGTCTTCTAGGTTCCGAATCACGTGCGAAGTCTTCTTGAACGCCGCACAAATTGTCGAAAACGGTCCGGAGAGCGATTAAGTGAATGAAGGGTAAGGCGCTCAAGAAGTGCCTGAGTAGTTGACGGGGGCGGAAGTTACGCATTGAGAGCGACGCTGTTGATATTGGCTTCGAATCAAAAGGCGAAATATGGCTTTATGAAAGCTCGTTTTCTCATGTGTATTGCTCGTTGTATTGCCGTGACGACACTTGGTAGAAAAAGCCCCTTCTTCGAGCGACGGAAATTTTAGGGATGTACTGGATAAGTGTATAAAGCTGGGCTAGTTGTTACGTCACACATTACTAGCTCTTGTGGTGTGTGTGTGTGTTTGTTCGTCCGTCAGGAGTTTCTGCACTAAATGTTGTAATAGCCAGTTTTGTGTGCGGAACGCTGCCACTGTTACGGAAGTGTTGACGTTTGTTCAAGCACCACTGTTTCGCGAGCAGAGACGCCAGTATTGTGCAGTAACGGTTATTGTGGAAGCAGCGATGGGTCTTTGGTAGTCCTGTTTGTCTCCCAGCAACATGTAAGGAAAACAACGACTCCACATTTATTCCAGTGTTTGCTCTTCTATTAAACTTAGAAAAGTCTCAGTTGTGAGGAAGGTGGTAATAGGCTTTATTTGAAAGCCTTCAGAATCAAGGGTAACTCTGTGCAGAGTAATAAAGCAGAAATTACACCTCATCCGCCCGGCTTTCTTAACCTGAAGGCTAAGTCTGGTCAATTTAGTCTTCATTTTCAATGCAATTACACAAACTGAACTTCAAGTGGGTTTGATGATGCGCGTGTGCACCAGCAGCTGCAAGTAAAGAATGAAAAATGCGCTTCGTCTTGTGTCAGCAAAGCTATTTTAAACAGGAGTGTAAATCCTCATTTGAAAATCCACGCTGCCCATGCATTTGCTGCTTTCCTCAGACGAAGCACGATGCCTATTTATCAGATCAATAACGCTTTGCTTTCAGATGTGCTGACGTAGCTCAAACGACAGTGAGAGTGTGTGCTCAGCCTTGGTAGTGTTTATAGCGAAACCATACTTCACGAGGTCAAACCGGCTCACCGGTTTGTGTGAAGCTTGTCCTGAAGGTTTAAGTTGGACAAACCATATATAAAAATAAACTAATAAAATAAACATTGCCCGAAAGGGATTCGAGATACGGCGTGCCAAGTAACCACAACCGTCTCGTACTATGTATAATGGCTTCCACCTGAGTGCGATATTTCCAGATAAATCCGGCCGCATTTCGCATCACAAACAAAGCGATCGATTCGCGTGCTGTCAGCTTTGAGAAATGAATACAGAGAAATTTTAGATTGCATCTCTCTCTTACGGACGCATCCACCCAATGCCTTTCATTGAAAACAAATGTGGCCAAAAGACAAATGCTCAGAGTGTAAATGAATCACTGAGAAATCAAACGCACCGTCAAATAGCGCACATAATAATGCTTTAGGCGCACAACATGCACAACGCCTGGCCGTGCGAGCAGCCGCAGTGGTGCTGTAGCTCCGTCAGGGGCCACTTCGTCGTCAAGTTCACTAAGTCGACCTACGGGTCGAAGTTGCGGCGCCAAAGTTTTTCACTCAGTGCGCGGCGGCGAATGCGCGTCCACTCACAAACACAGTCGCCCGGCTAGTATTCAGCTAGGTGTTGGCTTAGGTTGTAGCGTCGGGCGTCTGTGCGCTGTTGGTCATTATTGCACTACCAGGCTAAGTTACGTGATTCTACAGTAGGCTGTAGGTACGCGCCGATATCGAGGTTATCTTCTTCAGTAACGTTCGCCAGCATGGTTTTGAGCATGGTCGTGGCTTCCCAGCGATGGACGAGCCTAGCAAGGGTGATCTGGGTGGTCTCCTTAACTGCGGCGTTGTAAACAAGTTGACGTACGGAAGGATGAGGTTCAACGTCTTGTGTTCTGCGTAGACATGTAGCGCAACCATGTGTGTTGTGACATAGTTCAAGAGCTTTTTAAGGCTTGCGAACGGTGCGCAGTCCTCTAGAGGATTGTCTGATTGTAGCGCAGGATGGCTTGCATTGTCTGTGCCGTGAACGAAATTCCTCCGTCCGTGAGGAACACTTCGGCGGCGCCGCGTCAAAGAAAGATGTACTCCACGAAAACTTTGGCAACCTTTGATACTTTTTTGTTCGGTAAGGCTTTTCCCTTCGCGTTGCGCGCTAAGTGTTCAGTCGCAACAATCAACCACTTGTTTTCAGATGCTGACGTCGAGAAAGGGCAATCCACTGGAGGGGCCTTTATGGGGGTTCAGTACGAATGAAGAATCCTTTTGGTCGGATAGGGTGCGTCTTTCGTCACTGGCTAAATTTGCAGGTTTTCAAACAACGTGCGACATCGGGAGGTAGTCTAGGAAAGTGATACTTCTCGTGAATGCGACGGAGGGTGCGAGGTGTCCCTAGGTGTCCCGTTTTTGTGTAAAGCCTGCAGAACGTTTTCGCTAAATCTTGTAATTACAACGAGGAGGAAGAAAGTGGCTTTATTAGGCTACACACTCTTTTACACGCAAACATCACTGTATATGTAGAACGAAGAAATTCCCCGATTTTATGAGGCTGGGAAGCACAATGCGACGTTGGAGGTCAGGGTCCGAGCGTTGCTGCTGTACAAAACTGCTAGAAATAATAGGTCCTAAGGAAGCCGCTGCCATTATCGTCCTGCGCCGGTGCATCTACAAGGGCTCCTAATACGCGATCGGCGTCAGAGAGTTTTCTTCCGGGCTTGAAAGCGATAGTGACGTCAAACTTTTGAAGTCGTGACCTCCATCGAGCGAGACGGCCAGGTTTGTGCTTTAAGTTGGCGAGCCAGCAAAGCGCGTGATGATCAGTCAGAAATTTGAAAGGCCTGCTGTGCAAGTACGGGAGGAATTTTGAAGTGGCCCGCACTATCACAAGGCGCTCCTTTTCCATTATGAAATAGTTGACCTCTCCCTTTGACAAAGACCTGCGAACGCTATTGCCCTCTTGCGGCCTTCCTATTTCTGGGTCGGAACGGACCCTAGACTCACGATACTGGAGTCGGTATAAATTGCGATCTCGGCGTTTTCATCGAAGTGTCTAAGCACCGGCGGCGACTGTAAGCAACGCTTAAATCCCTGGAATGCTTCACATTGCGAAGGCTCCCACTTCAATAGCGCATCCATATTCGTTAGCTGTGCCAAGGGTCCGGCGAAGCGTGAAAAGTTCGTTACAAATCGTCGGGAGAACGCGCACAGCCTCAGGATTCCGCACACTGATTCCTTGTTGGTCGGCAGTAGGAACTGGGATAGCAGCGGTTTTCTGCTGATCCGGGTGTATTCCATAGTCTCTTGAGATGTGTCCTAGAAGCAGCAGCAGCTCGTAAGCGAAATGGCGCTCCGGAATGAGCGTGCTTCCTTATGTCTTCATTGGGTTCAGAACGATTAAGAGCCTTTTTAGATAATGATCAAAGGCCCAGGAGAAGATGACGATACCGTCTAGGTATACGAGACAATTCTTTCACCTGAGGCCTGCTATTACTGTGTCCATTACTTCTTTGAAATGGTGCTCAGGCAGAACAATAATCTAGTGGCACTGTATTGAACTTGTAGAGGCCGTCGGGCGTGATGAAGGCTGTTTTAGTGGTGGTCAGTGCCGCGCTTTCCTGATTCATGGCAACCCCTGGCTACCCACAGGCGCTTTCGGGGCCACTTGAGCACCATACGAAAATTCACGCAGCGCCGAAGAAACCTTAGGCGATGAAGCCCGAGCGCCACCACGAGAGAAAAGATCTAAGCAGCCACCCAAAAAGTCAGAAGCTTGTGGGTCAACGAGCTAATCATCGAGAAGAGCGCGTTCCTGAGCCTTTCCTATGTGCATTGGCAAGGCTCATGCAAGGGAAATCATGGGAGAGCCTTTGTTTCCAAGCGGAACATACTCAGTCTGCAGTGCCGCGGATGCTCCTATTACAAGTGAAACTTCCCTTTCACATCTGCCCGATTATTATAATTATTCACCAAAGCATTCAAGGGGTGGGAGGCATGTTCGCAGCGAAAATTGAAAGCTTCATCGTCCTCAGTACAGCAAATGTGTTTTCCAATGGGGCGCATAAGCGCATGCTCCACACGCTCATACACACCGCATTGTGGCTGCACATGGCGAATTCTGTGTGTGGGCAGCTACAATACAGAAGTTATGAATCAAAAACATCTTGCTGACGCCGCGTCCCACAGTCCCTCTCTTTAGAAACGAGCCTTAAGAGGCCAACAACAACACCGCAAACCTTCATGTCATCGTCAGTCTTTGTTGCATTATCAAGAGCATACCAAATTTTCCGATAGCATGATGGGCATCATCACGCTCTCGTAAGGTGGAAACGCATACGCCTAAAGATTAACACTCATTGCAGCGGCATCAGTTACAGGAGCCTTTCACTTTATCAATGTATGTACGTAGGCAGTGCTGAAAGCGTGTAAAAGGTTTTTGTTCTGAACTTCGAGCATGAAATGTGTCATAATATTAGTCACAAACGCTCATCCTCACGATTCATGCTACCGTTATGTGATGGTGGCAAACAGCCAATATGTGCTCTTGCTTATGGTTATAAGAGACGTTATCCGGGCAGGTAATGCGTTCATATCCGGAATAGATACTTCTGTGATTGAGAGCTAAATACGCGGTTTTGCATGGCACAAAACACCACATTCGCACCGCAAATACGTGGATTGATTCTGTTCTGTAATTAACATTGACATTAAATATATTTCTTTAGGTGATTTTTTATTTCATGTACAAAAGAGAATGGAGGGGAGGGAGAGAGAAGAGCGTAGTTGCATTACCCTGCTCTTTGTGTTTTCTTCTTTTTTTTCTGTTTTGCTGCTATATGCTTTTACCTCTCCTGACGCTCGGCTTTACAAATTTATTTATTGATGTTGCTTATTCGATTTAAACAGCAAAGTATTATATCAGTAACTACCTTAGTGGGAAATGGGGTTAAGAAGTTAGGTGATAGCGTGTACGCCGGTGCAGTGTTCGGAGCTTTTGCGTGCAGTAGCGTTTTAGCCTGCGCGGAAAATTGTAAGTTCAACGTTCGAAAGAAAAGGAATTCTTGTCACCGAATGTTCATAACGCGGTTGACTGGTTTGGTTTTTGGGGGTTTAACGTCCCAAAGCGACCCAGCATTTGAGGAACGCCGTAGCGAAGGGCTCCGGAAATTTCGACCAACTGGAGATTTTGAACGTGCACTGGCATCGCATAGCACACCGGCCTCTAGAATTCGGCCTCCATCGAAATTCGACCGTCGTGGCCGGGATCGAACCCGCGTCCTTCGGGTCAGCAGCCGAGAGCCATAACTACTCAGCCACCGCGGCGGCGCGGTTCACTGCGCGGTGTTTGAATCCGTGACGAAGCACACTGAACAAACCTTTGGGTCTTCATTCGGAGCTCAGTGAAACGAGCGTTGAGGGCAGAAAAAGAATTTACGAAAAAAAACGTTGCACGCTCCAACATGAAACTCCATAAATGCATCTTTGCGTGTCCTCTAGCATTCTTTTCATTTCTTTCCTCGGTAGCGGGGGAAGAAAACGACTGGCTAAGAAAAAAAGAGGAAGCCGTTTTCACACTGTCCGCAAAGCCTTTAAAGGCTTCGGTGAAGGAATGACATGGAACGGCACGAGGGTTTTCTCCGAAGCGAAGCCGCGGCAGCAACCAACGAGGCACGTCGCTCCTAGACCCAAAGTCCGTTGAACATAAAACGGACAAGAAAACAACTGTGAAGACCTCACAAAATCATCGGGTATTCATGCGAAATACACAAGAAAGCAGTGCGCACATTTCTTCGCTTCTTTTCTTCCTTCGGGGTTCAAATAACCTTGCTCAGGGATTCTTTTTCTTTGTTGTCACGAGTCCATAATTTTTCGGAAAAGACGGCCTGAGAACTTCATCCAACTAATTAATGAGTTTTTTACTGCTTTTTGGCTGCGAATCGATGAGACGCTTTCCTCCACTTGCTTACGAGCCCCTGCCGTTCTTCGGTCTTTGATCGAACACCACCAAAGAGTTAAACATTGCGTGCCAATTTTATTTATCCCTCCGAGCAATGCACAAAAAAATGGCGAGAGGATATTTTGTTTTTGTTTTCTTGAAGGACCCCTTGCGTAGATAGGAAATGATTAATGGCAAATTATTTATTAACTGTCAGTGCTTCAGAGTGCACTAAGACGCACCCAGTACACTCTGAATCGGGGCCAACAATGATTCTACCTACACCATAAATTAATAAAAAGACATCACCTGCGCTCCTTGGTTTCGGTGACTTTTGGCTTCCGTCATAAAAAGCCCCTCTTTTTCCTTCCCTTGTCCGCTCAACTGAAGCGAAGGCCTTTTTATACTGTTCCGTTTAAATAACTGAAATTTAATCTCAATTTGAATTTGGATTGAAGTAGAACGTTCTTTCAGCTACAATCAGAAACTTAAAGTCGCGACGGTGTGTGACACTTGCGTACATGCCTCTCCGTTCACGCTATATTATGGACAAAACTATGTGGAATGCCTTCCTGCATAGGCCCAGTAAAGAGGCTTACCATGAACATGACCAAACGATTCAATGGCGTGTGCTGCTGGTCTCTCGGCACGCCCAGTCACTCATGCACTTAAGCGTCCTTGCATCGGGTATTGACGACGTTCCGGACGTCATTGATCCGGCATTCACCGGCAGCACTCAAAGCAGTTCAGTATTGCGAAAAAATCTCACCGCAAAAATACTGTTGCTGAGACTTGTGGTAAAGCCTGATGGTATCTTATTACACTAAACTTAAGCTATTGAAGTCACCGCTGATATCTTTGCTCACGTTGTTCATTTTCATGAGTGGCGTGTTTCCAAAGAAATCAAAACAGAGTAAACTATACCCCACATTTAAAAATGTAGACAAAATTCTTATAACGAACTACAGGTTCATATCCATCCTCTCTTTATTCAGTAAAGTGGTAAAAAAAAACTAGTTGTAGAGGGTCTCTGTAACTGCTTAAACAAATGTATTCTATTGTCGCTTAGGCAGTTTAGTTTTCGTCAGGGATTATCTACAAACTTGGCCGTATTAGTCCTTTTGATAAATTCAAGACAGAAATTGATAAAGGAGAACTAGTCTGATTCGTCATTATTGACTTCACTGAAGCATTCGACAACATTTGTCATGGCATTCTTTTCAGCAAATGTTTTGGTACGGTCTAAGCGGTCTCGCCCTAGAATTACTCAGAAGCTAATTACTGAACCGAGAGGAAGAAGTGGCCATATCATCAGTTCATTCCCAATGGGATATTGTTCAAATAAGTATTTCCATATTTGGACCTCTTTTGCTTTTAATTTACATTTACGATTTACCATCAGGCCTTTCATTGTATTCACAGTGTCTTTTCTATGTAGATGACACAGCTGTGCTTACCCCTCATAACATCATAGCAGCGTTACAAACCAGCTGAACCAAAACTTATCAAATTTGAACGTATGATGACAAAATTATATGTTTATTATCCATTCTTGAAAAACTAACTACATGGTTTTTAGTTCGCGAAACAACGATATAGATAACATAACTCAAATTTTTGTAAAAACTCAAATTCATCCCAGTGATCATTGTACATTCCGCGGTGTAGAGCTCGGCACATTTTTGAAGTTTGCGGTTGATATTAAAGCAATTAAAGAAAAAACTTTACAAGGTATACAGATTATTCTGAAAGTACGTAACTGCTTCAGCACTAATACGCTAATCACGCTTTATTATGCCTTCATTCAAAGTAATCTCAATCGCTGTATTTTTTCCCGGGGTCTTACGTATCAGACACATATCTCTTCAGGAACACGTACAAAATATCAATCGAATTTAACTTGGGAATCACTGCGCTTCAGTTCGTCCTTAATAGCAATTTGCTTTATTTTATCCACAAAACTGGCTTAAATCTTCCCAATATCAAGCAATTTTCTCGGTACAGTAAATTTCAATTACAAAAAGTACATACTAACTACTGTAAGCAGACAGTTGGATTTGCAGCTTTTAACCAATGGAACAGCCTAACTTTCAGCGTGAACTGTGCACCGTCTCATACTCAATTAAAACGGTTGTTATGTTCTTTCATTTGTACCTAGATCACTTTTCCGCTCTGACAAAGGGCATGAATAAGTGTAAATTTCTTTCTAGATTATTATTAGTATGTTTTAAAATGTTTGCTGCAGTTTATTTATGTTAAGTATTTGTTATTGCGGTTATCATTTGTTCTTTCGCTGTAATTGATGCTTATTTCTTGCAAAGTTATTGTCTACTAGTACATCTTTTTTACTAGAGTTGCCACTACAGCTTTCCGCTTCGGGACCTCTTTCCGTAATACATATGCTGATGAATTCTATTCACTGACAATAAAGTTTATCTTGAACTTGAAACAAAAAAGCCTACTTAACACACACGTGCAGCGCGGTCGCTGTACCTAAAACTTACACTGAGAAGCGAGGAAGTAGGTTGATACCTCACTTCAAACAATGCTACTGACACACATGCGTCAGCCAAATCAAAATACGCATGGTATTCTCCCAATTTTCTCAAGCCTGCATGAACTGCACTCTAGAAGAGTTCATCCTCAATCGTACAACGTTCGCATCAACTGCGCTCTAAAAAGTTCATCCTCCGCCACACGTTGACATCTAATATAAAGCGTGAAGGGCATAATGAGGTATGTATTACGTTTTGAGCGCCATATGACTTGGTAGAATTGTGCTCGTTCTTCATGCAAGTGTGATAAGAGCCCTCCCAGCTTTATTCCTAGCGCCATGCTATAAGCTAAGCCGTCAGAAATGCGAAACACATGCTTAGATGATCATCAGCAACTTGCTGTCCATTCGCCTATCATGCACGTTAGTTTGTACATTCGCGAATATGGAAGTATGCTTTCCTTAATTTTAAACATTTACTTATCTTTCTGGTCCTGTTCCGCTTCTGAAACCCACAAAGCTTTGGTGTCATTTTTAGCCGGAAAACACTTCTATAGAAAGCCGCTCGCAACGATGCTTGTGCGAGCGCTTGTGCAGCTATTGACGTATAACGGTTAAACTTCCGTTAACAACATCGCTCGCGTTGTGAGGATATCAGAGGAGGTTCGCGTTCATTTTTACAAACAGGGCATCAAATGCAGACGCCACAGACACACGAAAACAGAGACAGAGAAAACGCTGTTTCGTCCGTCTCTTTATGCTGCGTCTTCCCTCTTTGCGCTGCTTTCACCAACTTTCATCAACATGCACAACTCTCAGTGTTGATGATCTTCATGTAGCTGAAGCGAATTGCGCGTTTCCTGCCTGTACGACAACTGCGTCTGCCTGGGCGACTTCGTGAGCACGGAGGCACACGACGTCAGACCAGGCAATGGTGTCGCAACAGGATAGCGCGTGCACCGCAGCTCTCGAGTGGTATATGAGCGTGTGGACACAAAAGTAGGACGAGCGCTTTCTATACTTTATTATTTTTTTATGTGCTTTCAGGCCGGAAGAATGAAAGGGAGCAGTGAGTAAAAATAACGAAGCGCAACAGGAACAGAATTACTACAGTAGCACTACAATATATAATCAGTGACCGCCTTTTTAGACAGGTCGGTATTTGTCGCAGAAGTGGTGAAAACGACGAGATGGTTCCGTTCTTTGGGAGTCTTGAGAACGAATGAACGAAATTGTAAGTTGTAGTGACAGCTGGGCACATCAACTTTCATCTGGTGCTCGTTGAGGGATGGAGTGCATGATGGTGGCACAATGATTGAATTTCTGACAAGTGGTTAGCATTGTAGATTTGGTGGCAAAATCATATTGCTTCTCGATCAATTCCACGTTAGTTTCTTCGTGTAGTAATCTAGTGCATCTGTTTCTGGATCACTGCAATGTGGCGAGAGTCTTTTCCTGATATGCCACTCCATTTCGCGGCCATTAAGTTTTACTGTTTGTGATTGAGCACAAAACGAAGGCGCAGAATATTGTGTCGCTGCTTTTTGGAGCTTTTCGACCATGGTGGGAAGGATAATACAGTCTTTCTTTAGGAGCAGACGGGTCTAACGCTAATTGAAGTCTGCTTAATAACGACTTTTTTCAATTCATTTTGTTCTTTGCTTTGGGTCGACGCAGAAATGAGAGATTTACATGCTTTCATCAAATGGGTTATGACGGAGCTTACCTGCTTGTTGTACCTGCTCAGTTTAGACCTTCATTCACTTTACTTAACTTTTATTCTCTTATAGAGCCCTTTGCGGGAGCATTACATCAGGTGTGGATGGCATACTAAGTAGGCATGGCATACATGGCATACTAAGTAGTCATGTGCTATGATGATGCAAAACAGCTGTTCTCCCGGCGCACGAAGTTCACGGGTCAGTTTCTTGTTACAATGTCGTTGTTATTTCAGTCCGTGCCGGCACGATACACGAATGAAGCTGCAAAGATTACGATGCGTGCAAGACGACGGAAGATGTGGAGATTATGGCAAGTTCGGTGACATATGCGGCCGTTGGGGCCGCATACGCTGGAGTTCGTAGATGCCTTAAAACAACTTGCGAAATAACACAACATTTGCAACGCGGCAGTGAAGCTGAAGTGACTGAAAGCCCGAAAGATGTTTCAAGGATGATACGGTGGACATCGGATCTGATTGAAGAATTCGAATCTTAGGACGTTTGAGCGTTATCGGCACAATTGAAACTAAGGATACAGTAAATTGTTTGAAAGACAGCGAAATATGAGGGAGACGTTTGTGCGAAATACAAATTGGAACATGTGGAATTTTTTAGAAAGGCACCACTTTCGGATTACGGACAAGATCAAGAAGTGCACAAAAGTGGGAAAGGCCAATTGTTATCCACTACTGAGGACAAGAGTTTGCGCAGTTCTAGAAAAACAGTTTATTACAGACCAACCTCGCTACCCGGTCGCCTGATATTGTATGAAGGCATTAAAGGCCTAAATGCTCCTTCCGCACTGCAAAATATCAGGTGACTGGGTAGCGAGTGGGCGCTGCAGTAAATGTTTTTCCTAGAGCTGACGTTCCGGAAACTTTTATCCTCAGTAGTACTTAGAGCAGGGTGAACGACATTACGCCTAAACTCAACGCTTCAGCCAATAATGATCAACGGGCTTTTTCACTCTAGGTGGGGGATCGCATATAGAAGAGGGGGTCACGATATTTTCTACGTTCTCGCAAAAGCGCCAATTTTCTCGTGTTTCTGCTCTAATTTTGGCTCACTATTGAAATAATATTAACAAGTAATAATATTTATACACTTTTCGCAGATAAGTGTTTCCAGATATTAAGGAGATCAACCCGCAGCTGAAGTTGCTTGTTTCTTATTCACTTCCTATCTAACTAGCAGAAATATTAGGTACAAAGAGAGTGGAGCAACACATAACACACAACAGATAGTCTTCCTGCTAACAGAATGGGAACGATGATGTAGGGAGAGGAAAGGCGTGGGTGCTGACGTAATCGCTGATGACCGAAAATGAAGTTAGGTGGTAAGGGAGCCAAGTTTGCTACTGCAAAGCGACCGAGGAGGGCGCGGGTAGAGTTATTATGTGTGGGAGCGCTCCGACTTTTACTGAACTTAAATCGGATCGGGATGATGAACGCTGGGTGTAGTAGATTTAACTAAACGTTACCAAGTTGCGCTCACTGATTCTCATCGTTGGGTATTTCACATGCATAAATTTTATAAAATTTAGTAGAGCTGGTGCACCGGATACAGCGGGCGCACTGAGTCTTCGTTGTTCTCTTTTTTTTTCCTTTTATTATAGCACTTCGAATTTAGTAGCACAGAATTTTGAGCGCGTTGTGAATCTGTTTCATTAGTCTTTCTGGAAACTATTTAATTAATTAACCGTACTTTTTTCGGCGCGCTCGATTCGTGGTGCTATGGAAACATTGATTTTAAAATGCGCGAGTTTCAAAATTGACGGTCTGCAATTGGAAACAACGTGTTCTGGAGGCATTTTAAAATCACGCAACCCATCTGGCCAGAGGAAGCCCTAGGCTCACGCTGGGAGGTGTGAACAGAATCGTGGTTTCCTGATGACTGCACAAAAACTGTGCAGCGTAGTGGGGTGAGACAGATGGCTGTCACGCTCGGCAAGCTTGAAGAACCCAAATGAAGCTGGACATCACAGCCTTGGAAGCGCGATCCTTAGGCTTAGAGAAGAAAGCGCCTCGAGTGAGCGGGTAAACGATCAAGAAACACGCACACGCTGAACATGCACTTTTTAAAGGGTGTAGCCCACCTGCACTGCGCTGTTTTTTCTTTGCTCCACCAGAAGTTTCTTAGCCCTTCAGAATACGTTGTGGGTAATTGTCAATCGCCACTGAGTTGCTTAAGATCACGGCGCTTCCCTCCGCTTAATTCCTGGCACGTTTCTTGAGATGGATTGCTGGGCTCTTTAACGACACCCTGTCAGCTTCCTCCTGTTACTTACTCCACCATTCCACCGTTTGACGTTATAATCTACTCACCTTGACATCAAATCCTTCTTCTTCATAAGCAGGCAAAGACGGGTAGTGCGAGTGAGGAAACGAAACCGAGTCAAACCCGATGGGGAATGCCACGCATCTGTTGCGCGCTACGTTCAGCCCCTTTCTACCCTCCCTTTTTCGTTCTCCCTGCCATTTTGTTTCTCTTTGGCTGCGGATTTCCTCCCTCACCGAAGGCGATCCCTTTGGACTGGAATACCTGCACCGTCCACGAGAACCATTCCGTCCATGTCCCCGGGGCCGTGAATTTGATTGATGGCACCTCTTATCGTCCCTTCCGGCCTTAGGGCATTCCCTATCAGGCACCCTCATGCAGTATTCTTTAGATTAAGAGCAAGGGCGCGCACTGCTCACACACCAGTTCCTTCTTTTTTTCGCAACCGTTCCAATTGTCAGCTACCACAGCAGGGCATTAATGAAGGTAGCGGCATCGAAGTGAAGCCATCATCAAACCGTTGTGACCTGCGTCTACGCAATTTGCATAAAGCTCCTCTTCTCCTGGAGGAATTGAGAACCGTAATCGGTATATCACATATACGCGCAACACAAAATCTTGTTTATATGCTTAACTCTGTTATCTCTCAGCTGTGGTCCTCTTCGTGGAAATAGAATGACTGGGGGCCGTCAACGTCCTGGTTCCAGGAGACTTGTTTGACGAATTAGAATTTAAATTTTCATTACAAGATTTTTTTCTCATCACTACTACATCTCTTTCTTTTTCGGTGGTTGCAAGGAAGTAATCTGAAAATATTCCAAATTGCTCTCTTAGCGCAGCGTCCTAAGCTGTTCTGAAGATTACATTTCATGTGTTCATAGTCAGTGGCTAGCACACCAATTGTTAGGGAAGGAACGGCTGCGGGGTCCCCTCTCCTAGGCCATGAAGGGGCTCTGCCTGTCACCTGTATTTTAAATGGCCAATACAGTTTGCACCACCCTTCCCAGTTACCCACCGCATTGCGCACCGAACAGCGATTTGGGCGCGAAAAATTAAAGTCGAAACCGCTTCTATTTTTTTGGCTTATAATGACTGTTTGATAGATATTTATTATCAATTCTTTTTCTAACTGGAGTGCGGCAACAATGGAGACATTGAATATGTGTAGGCGGTCTCCTAGGCAGAAAGCAACGTAAGAACTGAAACTGACAGTTAGAAAAGAAGCTATTGTCTCATTGTTTCTTTTATTTTGTTGTCCAGAGGAGGATAGCGAATTATAGGGAGGAGAGACAAGGCTAATCAGATGCGCGTCTGGAGTTTAATAATAATAATAATTGGTTTTTTGGGGAAAGGAAATGGCGCAGTATCTGTCTCATATATCGTTGGACACCTGAACCGCGCCGTAAGGGAAGGGATAAAGGAGGGAGTGAAAGAAGAAAGGAAGAATAGGTGCCGTAGTGGAGGGCTCCGGAATAATTTCGACCACCTGGGGATCTTTAACGTGCACCGACATCGCACAGCACACGGGCGCCTTAGCGTTTTTCCTCCATAAAAACGCAGCCGCCGCGGTCGGGTTCGAACCCGGGAACTCCGGATCAGTAGTCGAGCGCCCTAACCACTGAGCCACCGCGGCGGGGCGGAGTTTACAGCAAAACGCACATTTACGCATAGAGCTTTTCAATAAACTCAGCAGTTCTGAGTGCAGTGCTGCTCTTGTCTTTTGCCACTTACTTGCGTTTAATTGCAGTGCGCTACAGAAATACTATTCTGATCGAAGCAAGGAACAGAGGAAAAGTAAAAAAGAAAACGTGACAAAATCTGCTAATGCAGGGGTATTTCGCATACATATAAAGCTGGAGATAATAGAACAAAGCGAATAGAAACCGCATTCATTATCTTTGAAAGGCTACTGAGGGAAGTGGTGCGAAGATAGAAAGGTATACTAATAATAAATTCCTTATCGGGACTGTACACAGACAACAGACAAAAGTGGTAGGAGAAGCCCGACAAACTAAAATGTCTGGTGTGGCGTTGAACACCTCATTATCCCAAGAGGTAAGCGAAGCCTTGAATTATCACACTTACAACAATGTTCACTTATTACTTTTTGTTTCATTTCATGGCTCGATTGCTAGGAATTAATTCACGTTAGACCTGCGCGCTGCTCAACACTATGAAAACAATGACATCAGGACATATAGCAATATTTATGTTGGCAATCCGCCGCAATGTTTCCTACATGAAGTTTTTCTTTCTGAAGTCACAGTGGCAAGCCCTGTTTCAGGAAGTTACGTGCGAAGCATTCGTTTTTATATTAACAATGCGCAGTGAAGCACAAACCTGAAACGTCAATGCGGGGTAATACGTTTGGTGCACCGCAGCCAGTCAAAAGAAGAGAGGAAGTTAGGAAATGCTTCAGAGGAAAACATAGGGTCAGCATCTGGAATCCGCCAAAACGTAGCGGAGGCGGCTGCAGCTGCCTCCTAGATGAGGAATATGGAAATAGCGTGTTGCTGACGTGTCATACAGAAATGCAGGCGAGAGAAGCCGGAGAGGCCGTCAAGAGAACTGGTGCCGATATGCAAAGGAAGGCGGCTCTGTCAGAGGGAGTCGAAGAAATTGAAAGTTTTCCTTGTTTGCCGAAGGGATATAAGAAAGAACAGTTGTAAACAAGGCCCAAAAACTGAACAGTAGGCGACGAGGTAGTATGCAGCGTGAAAGGTAGCGTTCCGAAAAGCCAGGGGGACTTGCTTTTTTGGATGATTTTTTTTTGGTTTCGACTTGTTCTCGCGTCACATTGTGTCTGGCACTGTTCTTTAGAAAAGCAGATAAATAGAAAAAAAATGCCCAGGAAGCGTAAATTTTTTGTTTCCCTGCTCTGTTTTATCCCTAAGAGAAGAAAACAGCAAAAGCGCAGCCTGGCTTGCCATGATCTGCAAGGGCTTCAGCAGAAATTCCTGCCTTAAAATGTTGCTGCACAACATAGAGATGGAAAAAAGGCAGCGTAGCGCTGTGAAAAATATCATTTATGGGAATATTATTTTTACTTAAAAATTTCTCCGGTCGAATTGTTTTCAGTGCACAATGAAAGTATCGAGAACTATTTCACATACGCCCGTCGCTCCCGAAATAATATCACGCATTCTCCATACAGATGCTCAGCAGTCAGCGCACAGGCTTTATTTTGCAAAACAATAAAATTGCAATAGCGCGTTAGCAAGACGTAGTACACTTTTTTTGCTTACTGAAACTCAAGGGCTGAAGTTGGTGGCATACACACTGCTTTCGAGCTACCAGCCACAGGATTAAAATTAAATATGCATCTTGTATGCATTTACTGCGCATTGAGCATTTTTTCCCTACTGCTGTTTTAATGTTCCATAAAAGGGATAAAATATTTAACGTCGTTTTACCTTCGCAGACATTAGAATAAAAGCAGCGAGGCATACTTCTTGATTTTTTTTATTTTTAAAGAATGCCTATCTACTTGTTCGCTTTTGCGCTGAAATATCCTACGACACTCCACTTGTTTGAAAGCACTTAAGAGCATAGAGCTGTTATTCAAGTCATTGGAAGTAGATCAAGCTTCTTGAAATGAGAGAAAACAAAAACCGACTCCTGTATTGTGCCGATAACTTCTTTTTTCTTGTCAAAGGAAAAAAAATTGTCTCATGAAACCGAGTTGTTCGGCCAGTTCGTCGTTTTGCTTCCAGAATGAAAATGGTGGAAAAAACACGACTGAGGGAGAGATCGGCTGATATGCGCAATCAAAACTCACAAACAAACAGCTATTTGCAAGATACACGTGTTGTTCAGTCGCCTGCTTTCTTTTTTACAAGATAATCAAAGGCTCACTTCCACAATAATTTCCTCTTCTTCTTTCAAAAAATGCCTCACCCTGTTCCCGTGCCCTCTGGCGGCGACTTTTACTTATTTTTGTTTTTCATTTTGGTCGTAAATCGGTAGCAAGGCTTGCCGTGCGACGCCATAAGACATGCAATTAAGGGCGGGGTAAATTTTCATCTGATCTGTTCATTTCATCACAATCAACCGTTCCCTTTGACTTTCTTCAATGCAAAAACGCATTTTGCTGACGCTGATTTTCCCGCTTGGCAGAGCGATCTCAAAGACCGCTCCGGAGACGCACACCATGAACGGAGTGGCCAGGAACATCAAGCAGTGGGGCAGTTTTTCTTGCGTGTATCATCCTGCATAATAAAAAGTCCACCTTCCTCATGGCTAAACAAACAAAGAATAAGGGTACCGTTTTGCGGAATTTTTCAAATTGTTGCAGACCGTCTGAACGTGGGAGACGGCATACGGGCTCACCTATTTGGTACGGTTATTTTCATTGCGTGGTCTGCCATCCAACTTGTGCAACAGCGTTTCAGGCGTAGTAGTCACCACCGGTGTTCTGAACTCAGCTTCCTTCACTTTTCTCTGCCTGATTTCTCACCTGTATGCAAAGAAGCAATATCTTGTGGAAAATGATAAACAGTGCTTTAAACAGGAAAAATGAGTACAGCCGCATTGACAGCCTGACAACAAACGATACGGTTCTCAAAGAGAAAGAGCTCGCAGACCACTTCAACAGCTTTTTTACTGATATTGGAGCCGGCAGTAACGATTATGATGCCACTACAATCATCCCATTGAATTCAAATACATTATTTCTGCAGCTCATTTGTACCTGAGAAGTAATAACGCTTCTCCGGAGCCTCAAAAACAGCCGCAGTAAAGATGCCGATCGCATCAAAATCAGCGCAGTTAAACATGTAGTGGATCTTATCGCTCCTGTATTAACTCATATTTTCAACACTGCATTGTCGACGGGCATTTTCCCCAAATAATGAAGGTTGGGAAAGTGACAGTTATACACAAAGGAGGAGATAGGAAAAATATGAGTAATTATCGTCCAGTCTCTATACTGCGAATTTTTTCTATTCTAAAGTCCTTGAAAAGGTAATTAAGGTCCGAGTGGATAGTTTCTCTCGCAAATATAGTTTAATCACAGATAGTACGGTTTCAGACAAAATCGCTCTACGAAAACCGCCTTACTAATTCAGAAAGACATAATACTAGATAACTTTCAAAAAAAATTAATGACGCTTGGTATTTACGTAGACTTCAGCAAAGCTTTTGAACGCGCTAACCATGACTTATTGCTCACAAAATTAGAAAGATGTATCCGAGGACTTTCACTCCAGCTTATAAAATCTTACCTTCAGTCACGAACCCAATTTGTAGTAATTCCTCCACGTATATTTGTCCGATCTTCATTTTTTCTATTTTTCCCTGTAAACCCTTACTGTCCTTTGCCTTGTACCTCTGTAACTTCTAAACTTTGAAACTTGTAGTCTTGTATGCAATATGTGAGTTTTGAAATCGATACGCTTTCCCGTAATCTTGTAAAGTGATATATGCAGCTGTTACTGTCGCCTTTGAGGGGATGAAGCGCTGTCAAGCTGTGTTCAAACAGCTTTTTCTCCACCCTCCCGTTTCACTTTTTGTGTGAAATAAAATGTTCAAATTTACAAAACCTGCCTTGCACATGGTGTGCGCAAGACACCACTATGACCGGTTGTAAGCAGAAAGAAGCAATGACCCTTCATACCGTCTTTTGACATGGTGCAGTCAACAGAGAAAATATCATTTCGATATCTCAAGAAGTACGTCGGGCACAATAATTTGGTGATAAGTTTGTTTTCAATTGCAATTTAGTCCGTCCTGGTAATTGTAAGAACCTCTAATGGCGATAAATAATGCATAAAGCTTCTTCGACATAAAGCGAAGGCTCTGCAAAAACCCTTGACACATTTTCTATGGCAATCAATCATTGTCTATATGGAGCTACTTCTGTGTCAACTATTTTTTATTAAGCCCCGTAATCAGCATGTAGACCGCAGATGGAAACAGGACCGGTGACTCAGCCCTCTGCTTGACTTCAGAACCGGTTATCTTGTTCTGATTTCTTCGAGCCGACCCGTATCCCGAGTTTTCTGGCACGCGGCTCGTGGAACTTCAAGTTCCTCGCGCAGTCCGCCCTGAAGTGGTGGCGCTGCTACAAGGCTACTCCCTAGCGAGGAGAAAGGCGACGAGAGAGGGCAACTGATTTATCGCCAACGACCACGGAGAGGTGCCGTGGTCGCTGCGGAGAGAAACAGGATCGTGAGGTGTTGCGGAGTCGTTAAGCAGGTGGTTTGGCTTCAACCGCCACAGGGTTACAGAGTCGGCTGAGCCGGTTTTGTTGATTTTATAGGGTACTGTATGGTGCTCCAGGACGAGAACAGGCCGAGGTAATGCGGCTCAAGCGGGCTGCGGAGGTAGCCTTGCCGAACAAAAGCATGGGTAGCTGTCCCGCGGTTTCCGGCGACGTAAACTGGCGGACGTAATTGACGGAAACCGCAGCGCGAAAAGAACGAAGAAGGAACACACAAGACAGGACGGGCGCTGAACGCTCGACTAGCAGGTCGTTGCGGCGACGAGATTAACCGCGGTGGTACTGAATCGGGCAGAGTTCATCGACATAGAAAACAGCCCAATGTAGGAAAAATACGTTCAATATATCTTTTGCCTGGGCTAGTCGCTGTATGGCTAATTGATGGAAAACACGCTCAATTAGCTATGCACCTACAATCCCAGACAACGTATTTGTTCGACATGTGGCTCTTTTCTATGGCGACGAACTCAGAACGATTCCGCCATCACCTTGATTAACCTCGTTGCCATAACAACCTGCCTATCGAGAGTTCAGCCCCCCTCCTGTCATGTGTGTTCCTTCCTGTCTTCGTTATTTTCGCGTTGTTGTTTCCGTCAATTAGCTATGCACCGAAAAGCCGAGACAAAATTCCTCAATGGCCGAGCTATCCCGGGCTATGACCTCTGATGTCGAAGATGTCGGAACACATAACGGAGGAGATTTATGTACTCGTTAGGGCTGGAAATGACCTGAGAACATCGAAGTCCGTAGGAAAGCGAAGTGAGGTCCCATAAACAAGCTCAGCAGCTGAACAGGAGATGTCTTTTGTTGGCGCAGCGTAAAGTTAGTAGGGCGAGACACAGGCGCTGAACCCCGTTCCTTGGTGTGGTACGGTGGCGAGTGCGTTCTTGAGGTGGCGGTGGAAGTGTTCAACTAGGCTATTGGGCTGTGTGTGGTACGCGGTCAGCCGTGCCGAGAAGGCAGAGAAGCTCAGCGAAAAGACACGACTCGAACTGTCTGCCGCGGTGTGTATTGACACCCAAAATGCGCCACCCCGGCAGAAATGAAAGCAGACGCTACGGTGCAGGTATTAATATCAGTCAGTGGTGTTGCTTTTCGCCAACGAGTGCCTGTCCACGCGAGTAAAAAAGTACCGGTGGCCTTGGCAACGTGGTAGTTTTCGGACTGGCTCGGTGTAGACCGTACCGAACCAGGCGTCGGGTGAAAAAAAAAAGAATCCACTGTCGGAATGTGGTTGCAAGAAACACACTCGTTGCAAGAAACGCATGAGAGTACACCTGCAGCCAGACGCGACGAGCTTTTGCGTCGTGCCGATTCCAGGTTGGGCCAAATTGTGCAGGGTATCAAAGATTCGCTTGCGGATAGAGTCTGGCACAAGTGGCCTGGAAAAGGCTGTGGAGCAATCGCATAATTAATTAATTATTTAATTATTATTATATTTATTTTTATTTATTTCAAATAATATCAAGGCGCAAAGGCATTGCAGAAAGGAGTGGTATTGTTACATTACATAAACAGTGCATATTATACGATATTATTTTACAAAGCGGCAGAAAATGCAGTTGTCTTGAAATTGTTAATATCAGAAATGGCAGCGACGGAGGAAGGAAGGTCGTTCCAGTCTGCACTAGTTTTGGGAATAAATGAATTATGACACACTTTTGTTCTGAAAAATGGAACAGCAACTTTAAACATGTGGTCAGAACGGGAGGATATATATGATGGGCGCGCAGAAAAGATGATCCTTTAATACAGGGTTGTGGTGATATATTCTATGGAAAAGACAAAGTCGAAAATATTTAAGGCCCAAAGAAAGGCCCGGCAGGGCAAGGGTGCTTTTCATGGAAATAATGCTGGCGTGGCGGGAATAGTTAGATAAGATGAAACGTGCTGCGCGATTTTAAATAGATTCAAGTGTGTTTATTAGTGTGATTTGACGGGGATCCCATACTGCGCATGCATATTCTAGCTTTGGCCGCACTTATGTTTGGTAGAGTGTTAGTTTTATCGGCAGAGGCGCAGCAAAGAAATTTCGACGTAAGTACCCAAGAACCCGGTTAGCGTTATTAGTGACGTGTTCGACGTGCATATGCCATGATAGATTACGTGAAATATGAACATCTAGGTATCTGTATGAGTTGACAGATTGAAGGGAAATCTCGCGAAGAAAGTAAGTTCGCGTGTTGTGAGGGATGTTATTGCGACGCGACACATGCATTGTTTTACATTTGTTAGCATTTTGTCGCATGAACCATTTATCGCACCAGTTAAATATGCTGTTAAGATCTTCTTAAAGCTTAATAGAATCAGTGTGGTCAGTTATTTCGCAATAAACGACGCAGTCGTCTGCGAAAAGCCTGACAGACAAATGGGAAATGCATTTAGGAAGGTCGATAATGTAGATAAGGAAGAGAAGACGTCCCAGTACCGATCGCTGGGGTACGCCCGATGTTACAAAAATTTTAGATGAGCAGTCGTTAGCAGAAACGTACTGAGTTCGATTTGACAGAAAGCGTTTAATCCAGTTTAGAACATTTCGATCAATGTTAAGCATGCTAAGTTTAAAAATCAGTGGATCATGTGAAACAGTATCGAAAGCTTTCGCAAAGTTCAAAAACACGCAGTCTACATCGAAGCTCAAGATGGGTAAACAGGTCATTAGTAAAACATATGAGTTGTGTTTCGCATGAGAACGCCTTTCTAAAACCGTGTTGTTCAGCCGCAAAGAAGGAATTAGACTCAAAGAAATTTACCAGATGAGAATATGTAACATGCTCCAAAAGTTTACATGGAATACTTGTGAGTGATATAGGACGATAGTTATCGGGGGAATGAGTGTTGCCTGATTTAGGGGCCGGAACAACCTTGCCAACTCTCCAATCGCTTGGGAGTACTGAGGAACCTAGAGACTGTGAAAAAAGCATCGAAAGCATAATTTCAGAATACGGTTGAGTAATTTTGAGCATTTTACAATCGATTGAATCTTCACCCGATGAAGAAGATATTTTCAAGCTTTCAATCAACTTTGCTATGCCGGCCCAATCTATAGAAATGGAATTAATCGCCAAGTAAGAGCAGTGGGAGCACTTTTGAGGAAAATAGAACAAAATACATAATTTACAACGGAGCAGCACTGGTTCGGAGGGACAGGGACATTGTCAGAACAGGCTAGTTTGATTACTTTGCTTTCTTTGCCACCAACATTATTCCAGAATTTGCGTGGATTAGATTGTAGAAGCGATGGAAGGGTTTTATAAAAAAAAAACTAGGAGTGGTGCCGCCGTGCATGTGGATGTCCTCGAGTAGCAGGGATGTAGTAGTGGTGCGCAAACGCATGAACTCGAAGTCGGTAAGCTGGGCGGCGGCAAGGTCACGAGCGGGAATCGGCGGATGCTTCACGACGACGGCACTCACACGGCTGAGAGCGTCGGCAGGAATTTAGGTGGTGCCGCTGAGGTGTCGAATGTCGGTGGTATATTCCGACACATAGGCAAACTGGCAAACGTCTCACGGTGTTTAAGAACTGTCGGAGTGATCGAGCAGATGCGTTAGGAAGGCACGACCTTCTAGAAGATGACGGAAGTAGCGACCAGCAAGGTACACGAGGAGTAGCTCTTAGCCAAACACATTAGGATTCATCAGATTGGCAAAGAATACGAGAGGCTGCCAGGCTTCATTAGTGTGCTGTTGAAGGATAGCGTTGACAACCGTACTGAAAGGGACCGTCATCAGTAAAAGAGGACTGTTTGTCTTAGCGTGAGCGAGAAGGGCTGCTACGGGGACGGCTTGTTTGAAGGCAAGAAACGCTGTGTGCGCAGCGGCGTCCCAGTGCAGCGTATTCTTCTCGTTTCTCCTGGAGCAGACAATCAAGCGGCTCGACCAAGGTGCAGAGTTGCGAATAAAACGGCAACCGTAGTTCGCCATCCCTAGGAACTGAGGTAGGACGGTAAATGAGGTAGGTTTTAGAAAATCAACAACCGCTTGCACCTTGCACGCCGAATGGAACTTGTGTCGAAATGCTGAACAAGGGAGTCAAAAGAAGAGACCAAAGTTACTCTTCGCACTGTTGATGTCAGTGCCGTGATCAGAGAGTCGGTCAGACAACTGGCGCAGATGCTGCAAGTGGTCTTACATGGTCTAGCTAAGCACAGAAAAGTTCCCCATGTAAGCGAAAATTAAGGACACTCCACGAAGGAGTTCGAACGTTGAACGTTGAAACGTTGAATGGTACAGCATTCCGCAGTCCAAACGGCATCAACAGGAATTGGTTGAGGCCAAAGGGTGTTGTAATGGCTGCATTCGGAATACTTTCCTCGGCCATCGGGATGCGGGGGTGCGCACGGACAAGGTCAGTCTTCGAGAAGGCCTAGTGATAAAAAGCTGCGCTGAAGTCCTCGAGGTTGGGCGATGGGTGGCGGCTAGGAATGATGTGAGCGTTGAGAGCGCGGTAGTTCTCACATGGCTGCCAGTCCCCGATTGCTTTGTGGAAAATGTGAAATTGAGAAGCCCAGCATGCGTCAGACGGCCTGATAACTCCCAACTCGAGCTTGTGCACAAATTCGGCTCGAGCAGTATTGAGCTTCTCTGGGGCAAGGTGACGTGGACGAAGAAAGACAGGAGGGCCACTGGTGACCAAATTCTGACGCACATCACGCTGTAGAGGCAGAGTGCAATCCAGTAGGTCCGTGAGGGTCAGAAACCAGCTAAGTAAATGCACGATCGGAGTATCGGTAACCTCGGCACAGGAAGCAGCCGTATAATAAGTTGCCGACGTTCCAAGGCCCGCGACCAAGAGGAGAATGGTCAAATCCAGAAGAAGGAATAATTTCGACCACCTGGGTATCTTTAACGTGCACTGACATAGAGAGGCACCCGTGTGCTGTGCGATGTCATTGCACGTTAAAGATCCCGAGGTGGTCGAAATTATTCCGGAGCCCTACGCTACGGTACCTCTTTCTTCCTTCACTCCATCTATTATCCCTTCCCTTACGGCACGGTTCAGGTGTCCGCCGATATGTGAGGCAGGTACTGTGCCTTTTCTATCCCCCAACACTAATTTAGACTTGACATCTACAAGGAAACCGTGATGAGTGAGGAAGCCGGCAGCTATTATGAAATTGCGGATAACGGCAGCCTCGAAAATTCATTGAAACTTTCGACGGACAACATAGTTCAGCGTCACAGAGCGCTGATTGTTGACAGGAATGCGTGTGCTGTTCACTGCGGGCAGGTAGGTCCGCGATCGCCAAGTACGGTAGTGGCGCGTAGCACATACCACAATGATGTGGGCACCGGTATCAATCAGTAATGCGGTGCCGGTGGCCTTTTCGCTCACGTAGAAAAGACAACAGGGCTCCTGGCCTTGGCCACGCGTCGCCGCTAGCGGTGGCTTGGATTGTGAGTTCGAATTTGGTCCTGGAAACAGTAGGTGAGGCCTACGAAGCGTTGTGGAAATGATCAGCTGATTGATGCGGTGGTAGAGCTGATAGATAGATGGAGATGCAACCGCCTGCTTCAGGTGAGGGCGAGTGAATGCGTGAGGCGGAGGGCCAGGGGTGGTGCTAGAGCTGATGGTGGCAAGCTTGGAGAGTAGCTTCCTAGCTATATGAGTTTTTCGGCTAAGTCGGCCAGTGTGGAGAGGTACGTAGTCAAGGCAGCGGCAAGGATCATCTGGACGTTCGGCGGAAGCCGCTGGATGAAAAACTGTCGCAGAGGAGTGTCACCCACCGTCTGGCCTCATGTGCCGAGCTGCTGTGTCATGTGCATAAAAGTTAGCTTGAGCGACGGTCTTTAAGCTTCTCAGCGAACAGAAGCCGTTGAATACACGTTCGCTCCCACGTTGTAGTGCGCGCAAGGAGCGCCATCTTGAGCTGGTTGTAGGACCCGCCACGGGGGTTGAACGGAATGCTGGCCTGGATGTCGGCTACCTCTTCAGCCGCGGCGGCAGGCAGTGAGGAGGCAACGTGTAAATACCGCGCAGCTTGCGACGCGATCCGGGCAAGGTCGAAGTGTGCCACTCTGGAGAATCCAGAGCGCTGTATTGCTCTCCCAGTAGGGCGGCAGCCGGAAAGCAACAGCTGAGAGTGGTTCCAAGGCCTGAGGGGTCGGATGTCGAAATGAGCTGCGTTGCGCGTTCTGTGTTCAGAGCGGGTCCAGGTGGTGCTCCATGGTTCTACCTCGTGTTAGCAAGGGTTTCCGGGACCACCTCCACAGGCCACCAGCTGTATAGCGCAGGCGGAAAAAGACCAGTAACCCAGTCGTCGCTAGACTCCAGAACAGGGTTTGTTATCCTGATCTCCTCGAGCCGAACCGGCGCCCGATCCGAGCGTCTCGTGTTACTTCATCTTCCTCACTCAAACCGCCTTAAGGCAGTGAAGCTGCTACAGGCTCCCCCCCTCCCCCCCTCTCTCTTACTACGACACTCCGGCTACCTTGTACATCAGAGGAGTCTTCTGAACGTCACTTTATACAGTCAGTGCAAGCCAGTTTGCTCATAACGCTCACCTCAACTACGAAGCTTCTCTTAGAGTATAGTTCTCAGACCGTGACGTTTACAGAATGCGCGCTTTGTCGTCGACGATATGTGCCTGTGTTGCGTGTTGAAGTAGGTCTATTATCTTTTTTCGTTGTGTGGGTACGTTTGCATTTCTCTTGCCTCATGTACACTCTTTGGAATCGGTCCTCTCAGGGCATAGTTTTGCACAGCCTATTATCTGTGCGAGAATGATAGGTGGAGTTCGTTAGGGTGAAACGAAAGCAACGACAACTGTTAAGTCCGCACTCGAATCGCACTGCGAGGTAAGGAGTGCAACTGTAGACAAGAAAGATAGACAGAAAAAGTAAAGCTATTTTGTCACAAAGAAACTGCGAGGCAAAAAGACAGAGCCAGCAGACGGGACCCGCGTTGCAGGTTGCGTCCGATCCGCTGGTGCTTGGACCGTGGCGATTAAGCCAGCACCTGCATACGGCCATCAACCATACTACGGTGTTTGCAGTTGATCACTACAAATTAGTGGGCATTGAAGCGCTGCAGTTGCTTCAAGGAGACTTTTCTTTTGTTAAGATTGACGATTTCCGGAGCCGACAGGAAATCGCTTTTATTGGGCATAAGTACTCATAATCGCCAGCCACCTCTCCGATGTGCCCTTACCCCTGTTGGTGTTGTTCTTGTTTGTTTTAACCAGATCATCCCCTTTTTGGTGTCGTGTTATCTTCCCTTTTCGTGCTTTCGAAATGAGCGCGTGCCTTTCACCTCGCCACTTATTTTCTTGTCATTCTTGACGCGCGCCTCTGGCAGTAATACATTTTTTACCCTCGTTATTCTTTTTTTCTCTTTTGTTTTCACCCAGTCACCCTGTTGTTACCCCCGTCCACTTTTTTGCCGCTTCATCTATAGTTAAGTTTCTGTTGTCATGAGCTGAGCACGTGCCTTTTTTTTCGCCATCTTTTCGCGCAGCAAGTTGATTCTGTTTTTCTTTATTGCGGGGTTGCGGTATGTATATGCATATATGTATTTCTGAAATAAACACCAGTTGCTAGTCAACGCCTGTGTTTTGTTCTCGGTCCGTCCTGTGTTAGCGCTGTTTCTAACATGATCGCTTCAGCAGACACAGTATTATGTTGATTTTTCTCTTTGCTATTCTTACGAAATAAACTCCGCACTTTTGTGCCTTTGGGTGCTCGAGGTTAACCAGAAAGAAGTTTTAATGCGGCAGCACTAAAGTTGTCACACCCAAACCTCGCCGATGTACGGTGTTACGTAAATCGCTGCTTGATCGAGAAAGGTCACATTACGTGTTGACGACGTCCCAACCAGCGTGCTGTGGCGGGTGGAAAAATGGCCAACAGGTTGTGAGCAACCTGTGCCCCGTGGAAGGTGGATATCGAAATAATTACTGGTAGAGAGAGGCGACATGACCTTGTTACATAATTAAAACCTGCCCACCGGAATGTAATTATCCTAGTTTCATGAACGTAAAATAGACAATGAGTCGAAATTAAAAATGAGAAGAAATTTTATTCGTGCGCTGACGGTGCCAACTTACAGTGGCGGATTTCAGCAGCGGATATGACATCATTTATTGCGAGCTTGATGATTGGACAAAGAGTAAATGTACTGCAGATTGTGTTAATAACTAGAGACAAGTTTTGTCAAGTTCTTGCTTTATATAACATCAAGGCACTGTCAAACACAGTGGGTATCTGCTACTGGAGCTGGCTGTCCTAATGTGGCTGTTGATAGACCGAAAATACAAAAAAAACTGACGGAAACACACACAGAAGCCCCCATAGAAGCTGAAGTCTTAACGCGACTTGAGCATCCCCACTGCCTTTTGACTAGTCCCTCGCGGTTTTTCTATTACATCGTCTTTTGCATCCCCCAGTAAACAGCGAAAATGCGATCTCCGCCTTCTAGCGTAGTACTGTCTTGCAAATACCTGTGCTTAATGGCTACGAATGCCGACGAAGTCCTCGGTTTTGCTTTTTCGACACTGTCGCCGTGCCTATTTTATCATCAGGCTCTAAGCACTGAATGTAAGGCTGCAATTCACAGTAGTGAATGTTGCCACTTATATTTTATTCGTTGCACTTTTTTACTGCATAGGTTTACTTTTATCCCCCAACCATTACTGACGCGTGCTTCAAAGTGCTTTGTGAAAGCCAGTATAAAGTTCAAATTACAACAGTTGTGCAAAGAGAACAAGTAAGCTCTGCGACATGAATTTAACTTGGGAAAGCCAAAATGCATTCGCGGTGTTTCAGCCGCTTTCCTGGCTCTGTTTGGTGTATTGAAAACAATCTGGATTCCTCTAGGTCACGGGCGAGGGAACGACGTGCCTGCCCTAGAAATGGAAGAAAAACATTTTCGACGTGTGCTGTTCTCTTGCTGGAAAGTAGGTGCGGCAGCCGTAGGCTGAGTCTTGCCCATGCCAGGGAACAAATTTCACATAACAGATATGCATTCTTTCGTTGCTGGGACATTCGGCTCTGGCTCGTATAAAAGCACACGCGAACTTTCCTAAGAAGTATTTCTTTACAGTGAAATGGTATGTCATTTAACCATAATGTACTATATAACAATATCTTGAATTTTTACCGTCTCATAGCCGTCCCACAAACCTCTTTCGGACCTGTGAGATGGCACAGCTGAGTCGGCCAAAGATGCGCTCAGCGACATAACAGGGGCGTGCCTTACCTCCATGTAATTGTAAATAATGTGAAATTTCGCGCAAGTCTTCCCCGAGGCTCCCTTTGAAAACAGCCCGTTTCGATTATAGCAGCGGTAGCTCTGGTTCAAGAAAGATAGCACCTCAGTTATGCGAAGCTCCTCATTGGAATTTTTATACCTCAGCAACGTGAAGGGAAACCACTATCTGTGCGAACAAGTGCAACATGCTGATGTTACAGTCACAGGGAAACGTGAAGTTTTCATCCAGCCATTTGGCTACAGACGATATGCTTACCCTCTTTATGAAATACCCGTGCAAAAATGTCCCTCCTCTCTGGGTGCAGTTTAAGGATATGTTTTCTGAGGAATCATTGCGCATGTATACTTCGGGGTTTGTGTTCAAATAGACAAGAAATCTGATTACTCTTTTGACATCATGCTCTCATAAAGCGATGCAAATACCTTGTGGACCGCAATCGAAGCATAGTTACGGAAACTACTTGCCGCTACAATTTTCATAAAGACTCATTTCCTTGAGCAAAATAAAGAGCAACGGCATGTCGTATAACATACATGTTGTTTGGCTAATAACAGTAATAATGAGTAATGCATTGTGGAAAATCTGCGCAAAACACGGAACACCCAGACTTAAACATAGGTCACACTCTGTGTCGTATTCAGACTTTATGTTTCGTCTTTTTCGCTGCTGTACCACTATTTTCTTTGAGGGATATTTGGCGACAAAATAATCTAATTTTATAAACCCGTGCCTTCGATACCTCCACTGCATTTTCTCCCAGTCGGAATGCTTTAGACTAAGGCAGGCTGTTTCAGCTTCGGTGCGTAGAATTTTTTCCTTCAAACGCATAAAACACAAATGAAAGGAAAGTTCTATCCAGCAGTTTGCGGGTACTCATATTATAATACTTGAAGAACTTACCTATGCACCAGCAATAACAACGGACATTCTCAGTTCTTCCTCATAAGCGCCACGCAATAAATGTGTGAAATTTAGATGCAACCCTTATTACAGAACAAGTAAATTAAGTTCTGCCGCTTGCCCAACGCAATTTCAGAAAGCCACTTTCAAGACACTTTATGATTCTTACGCTTCTTTCCACGCAGTGAAAAAATTGAAATTTTCTGCCAGGAGTTGGAAACTGTTGATGTTCCAAAAAGTTGTGACTTGTTCATCAATTGGAAGTCGTAAAAAGCAAAACATCGACAACATTATGCTTTCTTATTTCATTATTCATGCAAGAGGATTTTAGATTCTGTGTGAGTTGGGAAACTTATTCCAATACTTACGAGAGTCCCCACTCCACGTGGTAGTCAAGAAAAAAATTGGAGTTCGCTGCAGTCTGCAGCAATGCAGAAATGCTGAAGCATTATCGTTTTATCGTCCTGTCTACTTCTTTGTCTGTGTCTCTGTTATATGCGCTAGTCTTTTAATTCATGATGAAACACCAACTAGCCCAGCTTTCCGCCTTGATTATCGTTTGAGCGTCAGCAACTTTTTTGTCTGTCATCTTGTCACGTGACCCTTATCACTCGGCCCTTGTATAATATCGGCAACTTTATTTTTGTGAGACATTGTTGTCTCACTTTACCATCGTACAAACCACAACCCGTTCACTTCGTGCGCTTCTAACACACTTGAACCAACGACCCTTCATGACGTATGCGTATGCATGCAAAAAAGGACAAAAAGACCCTTCGTGGCATATGAGATGCACGCCCGCCTGGCACACAGAGGTCCTGGGGTCGACCTGCAATGCCGGAGAATTTTATTTTGTCGAATTAAGTTACTTGAGGGAACACGCTCTGCCAACACGCTCTGTTGAGAACTCCTGTACACGCCACTCATGAGTCAAAAAATGCTTTTGCATTAATAAGCGACACTCTGGTGAAAAGTTTTAACGATTATTCAGGAATTATCACTGCCCTTTTTCTACGGCATATATCAAAGTAAGCGTTCTGTAGAGCAGGTACCGATCTCAGGGCCGCTGCGTTGTCATGATCAATTGCTCTTTCTAACCTTTATTTTTATGGTTCTTCCTTCTTTTTCTCTTCATTTATTCTGTTACCTTTTTATTTCATTATTTACGAGTTGCACAAGATGCCTCGGAGTTTTCCCATTGTTTCTTTATAAAGGCTAACTATACCCACACTTAAATCCAATAACAAAGGGTGCAAAAATAAGCACACATCTCACAGCACACCCTTTGGCGCACCTCAGCATTCTTCAGAATCTTTTTAACAGTAGTTCTCAATCACTTCCAGGCTAGATTAAGCATGAATGTAGATGTTAACTATTAAACATATGTTGTGCAAATATCACTGCTGGGAACGGTACTTCAAAAAATTATGTACGACACAGACAACCCATACTCTCTGATATTGTATTTACGATACCGATACAAGATACAAAACCAGAATTGATTTCCGATCGAGAAACTCGATATTTTATCTTCGGCACTTTGATGCATCACTGAAATTGCCAATACTAGTCAGTCTGGTAACCTGAAAACTAAAGTTTACCGAATTCGTGGCTTCTGCAATATTTAGTGCATTCGATGTAGTGCATTGTTTGTGAAATGGCTCGAACAAAGCCGTCCTCAGGGATATTTCAAAACATCAGTTTCTATAAGCTGCGCTGTTGGTGCAGCTAGTTTTGTTACAATTTTGGCATCGGACTGAAGTCGTGCAAAAGTTTAAACTGTCTCTCAATATTTCTTTGCAAGCTAATGTTTTTCATCTAAAACTGTCGGCGAGCACTTCATTACCTGCGAAGAAACTTAGTTTTTTCTGGCGCTTCAAGTTGGTTGCTGCAGTATTTTACGTGGATGCCTCTGCCTTAGGCGAAATGGTGCAAGCTCTGTGTGCTTAACAAGTCCAAACAGTTATCTCCTTAAAAATGCGTTTATGATAATAACGACGATCAGTTTAGTATGTCGAAAGTGCATCTGTGCCCAAAGAGCGCCATGGCACAAGGCACTTGCTTCTATTCAATGTGGGGTCAAACACCCATTTCCCAAGCATTTCACCCTAAAGAAGCCGAGTACCAGGCAGGGGAAAGCTTGTGCCCATTGTATCGCCGGCACGCACCCGGCGGCACTGGGGATTGAACCTTGCAGCTCCCGCATGCGAGACGGATGCTCAAATGACTAGGCCACCACTGCGGAAACGGTGCGTTTAACAGAAGCTCGAAGTTGAACATTCTGCGTTTGAAACTGCAAAGAAAACGGCGAAAAAAAGGGCTGAAAGCTATATTAGCAAAACATATCTGGCTAATCCCTTATTTTAGATGTTATCTTTTTACTTAAAGTTATTAAGTAAACAGGATTTGCTCAAACCACTGGTCTGAAAGTGCAGCGCGATGGGGCCGTGCTATAATCAAAGCGGAACAAATGCAAAAGCATATATCTTCAGGAGCAGAGTTGAATTCTGCTGTTTTATATTTTATGAAGCAGCCTTTTGTCCTCGGGTAACCCTGAAGCATAGCTACATCGACTCGAGGATTCTAGAGGTAGCTAAATAAGTTTTCCTAGTGCCTCTTGAGAAGTACGGCGTATTGTAGCGCTTACTCATCAAACCAAAAGAATGCACCAGATGATGCATTTTTGGATGCCCGCGCTGAGGACCCCTTTGACCAGCGAGTGGCATTTGTCGCGTTGAAAAAGAGAACAAATGCAATGAAGCTTCTTAACATGAGGGCGAAAGCCTTCCATTTAAATTGACAGGCATCACGTTTGGAAATGAGAGTGAGAAGCAACATACCGTTACTTTCTTTGCACTTGATTGCACATTTTAAAGACGGTTGAACTTGCGCGTAAATCTGCCTGTATTTGCGCATAAAATCGTATAAATTCGGTTTCGCCTAGGCACTGGTTAGTCCCACGTACTTGTCTTCGCGAATAGCGTTTTCGTGAGGAGCTTTTGCAGCTTAGTTTATTTTGTACCCTCCGCGTTTGCACCAGTTGTACTCCATCTATATAGCCATCAGGTGTACAAGCCAGCTGCTTTTATCCCTACCACCGAGGAGGACGTACCTCCTCGTCCATTCTGTCAGCATGCGTGCAGAAGCGCTACGTATACGTCGTCTCACTTTCGAACAAGGAGTGTACACAGAAAGAAGAGTGATCAGGCCAAACATATTAGGATCGTCACTTACCAAACCTAATACATCCATTTCTTCTGTTTGCCTGAGCTCACGCCGTCATCGCAAAGTTTTACTCACAGGAACCTCAAAATTAGCGGCACAATTTTTGATTACTGAGTTTCATTATAATACGCGATACACTAAAAATGTGTGTTCGACACCGATGCTCCTATCATTTCATTTATGTCTAGCATACTGCATATTCCTGAGGAAGAGGCTGTAACAATGTTAAGAAACAGCATGCCATGAACATTCTGTGTGGGCAATATAGCTTAATCTGCCGGCATCATGTACATCATTCTATAGGCTCTCCGCGTCAAATGCAGTGACATATGACAAAGTAGAAGACAGGTTGAGTTGATAGGTACTCATTCTAAAACAGCACCAACAGGAAGTGCTCTAGGATTCCTTCATCGTCCGGGCCCTGTTCGCGCTGTTTAGAATGCAGTGATATGACTGTGCATACCTCTTAAGTGGCTAACTGACACCACTCTTAATTAAGGCTATAAAGGGTAGGGTAATTAAGTGCACAATTGCTTATTAGACGGTAAGCTGCAATACAGCACACTGCACTTATCCACAGACATATGCTTATCAACTTATCCACAGACATCTGCCGCAGCAGCCACAAGCTCGCCCACGGCGTCGCGCGCGCAAAGCAATGAGCACACATGCGTGAGGGCGCCGATAGGGGCGATCGTCGGCCCCATGGCCAACCTAGGAAATAAATCGCGCGACATAGCACAAGGGAGGATGGGGAATGAGCGTCTCACATCTCGACGACACAGGTCGCACGTGAAAAGAGAAGCAGCCAGATCGGGCACTCTCGGCTATGGAGCACGTATCAGAACCACACAGCTGGGCGACCGGAATCGTTTTGTACCAGAGCCCGAGAGAAAAAACTCTATGCACCTTGCTGCCCCCTAAGTTTGTGGCGGTCACCGCTCCTTGGGAGAGAGAGCGCACGTGTGTGGTGATCTCTGGCTGTGGCATTAGCACGCTTTGACAAGAACTAACGTTATGTGGGGTAAGTGATCTTACCACCCGTCACTGGTAACACCCTAATGTGAATATAATTCTCCAATTTTGTGAAATACATGCCCATCTATAATTACAAAAGAGGTATTGTTTACAAGCCAATGAATAAAAACATTTTCTTTCTCCTCCGTCACATGGCTTAACATTATAATTTACCTTTTGGTGTCAATGTTGGTTGGATTTCCCACCTCCACAGAGCTGCGGGAATGTGACCACCCCGAGCAAGCCAATACCTAGCACAGGAGAGTTAGAAGAGACATCATCCACAGCATCCATTTAGCCCAGATTACTATGGAAGCAACGAAGAAGGACTCAGCAGCAGACTTTTTCATTAAACAGCTGCGAGGAAGCGCGAAGCTCCAAATGCCGCACTGTCACTTTTCTGAGCAATACCTCGACCACTCCAAAACGCAGCGGAGAGAATTTGAGTACGGAAGAAGACTGGAGAGTGCTGCATCGATTAGGAAAAAACGCCCAACGGGCAGGCAGCTTATTAGCGGCTGCCACTGGGAAGCAAAGCAGTCGTAAATTAGAATATTACTCTATTTCTAAAGCGCTTCGACCAGAGCAGGCATCGCGTAGTTAATCAAATTAGCGTCGCAGGCTAGCAACTCCAAGCAAGAAGGGTTATTGCTTCGTGGGTGCTTTACTGGCCAGCAGAAACACGGGTGATATCGTAGCTCGTGCTGAGGCTTCATACAAAGGATAGCATTAACTTTGCGTTTCGTTTTCTTTGCCTCCGAGGAAAGATATACTCGACTACAGGGCGACCATAGCCGTAGCTGAGGTGGGTGAAATGTATTAAGCTGGAGCTTTAAATTTTTAGTTTATTTTTGATGAACCATTACACATACATAAGCACCCAAGCATGCACAAAACAACATTTTTCTTTTTTACCGTAAATACTTGCACATTGATGTTACTCTTTTCCCTCTATATTCTAGCCTTGTCACTTTTTACCGATCTTAGCCGCAGCGAGCCCTTTATCAGATCAGGCTCAGGCGATTTCTTGTAAAACAAAAATGCATTAGAAATTACTTATATTATTACTTAAATCTCTCTTCTCAATTACCCAAATGATGGTGCCTGAAGTTAGAAAATATTTTCGTTTGGCATTGACAACTGGAAAGCTATAAAGCAGGTTATTTTATAGTTTTAAAGTTTTCTCTATCCTGTAAATTTATTCACGTTTTTTCGCGAGATAAGGACTAGTTTTGACAACAGAGGTGGTGAGCAAAATTGGTTGTAACTGGTCAGCATTGACGTCAAAGGCGCTAGATTTAATATCTAAAGCTGCTAATTGCAGGCCAAGAAACGGAAGGTGCCTCACAAGATACTACCACTGGATGCCCTTTGTGCCTTCTCCCTGTTCCTTGACTCTTTCGTGATTGTTTAAAAGCGAAAGCTCTACTACTTCGATTCAGAGCTCAAGGTCATGTGGCTATGAAATTTGACCTTCAAACCAGGATGAGCGCCACGCAACTAGCCAAACAGGTCACTCGCCGCGCCTCGCCACAGCTGCGTATGCGGAGCCGACGGCACTTTCGTATGTGCCGTAAATCGCGTTACGTGCCGTTCGTTATATAAACGCGTGTGGCGTGTGATTAACACACATGAGCAACGTGCCGGAACTAGTGCTTCGACAATGTATGGTCGCCGTCAAGCGGTATTCGATGATCTTTAAGACATGGAAAGGAATCACATTGGATAACCCTGCCTAACAGAGCTTTCGCTTGCCTAACTAGGTTCGGCCTGGTTCAACCACAGGTCATTTTATTTTCTCCGAGAGCACGTTTGTAAATGCCGCGTATCTGACATGCAGTGGCGATTCTAGACGGTGATGGCTGTCCTGAAAGGCGAGTCATTTTACTAGGGTTAACTGCCGGGGGAGGGTGGGAGCAAACAGCACAAAAGCAGAGGCCTCTCTCACGACATATACTCTAAAATCTTTCAATCATCTCTTGCTTCCACCGTCTCTTGTTTTCTCCCAGGTAACCCTAAAAAACACTCCGATTTGGCGGAAAAACGTGAGTTCTGGCTTTAGACTTTGGCCGGAATATTTTTGCCTCCAAAAATCACGTACCATTTCATAATTGCGGGTCGATTCATCAATCAATATTAGTCTCCACTGTTATACATCTTTGTAGGAAATCCTCATTCCGTTAGAATACAAGATAAAGAACATATTGTAAATTAACTTTCTAGGTTAGATTTTTATTCAGATTTAATTGTGAGTAATCGAAGTAATGGCCTTTGAAGAAGAGAATCCAGGGCCTTTCATCCACTTATGCACTTTATTTCATGAAGGATTACTACCTTAACTACTTTCTTCGAAATTTAGAAAAACTATTTGTGCCCTAAATGAGACAACGAACAGCATGTTCGGCATTCACGGGTGTGCCTCGCGGAAAACGTTGATAGTTTGCTTTCTTTAATTTTTATCTCCCAGTCTCGTGCTCCTTAGTGCGTGGATTCTATCTAATAGTGTGAAAGTTAAAGTTACGGTATTTCACAATGCCCTAGACAAGTAATCACCAGCCGGCATCATTTTTATTGTTATCGCCACTGCGTCAGGCGCTCTACCAACTAAGCTAACTGGGACTACACACATTCCAGACGGTGGTAGTGGGACCGATACCAGGACAAGAACGAATTTTTGTTCAACAGCAAAGTTTCTTTTAGCTTTAGCTCTTTCTTTCGTAGCCGTATGGCTGGGAAAGGGTAGACATTATTAGGTAATAACGCCTTTATTAAAAAAACTATTCCATCTTGGGGGATTCCACTCAATATTACACCAACACAGGAATCACTTTGAGTTGTTGACAGATTTGCCCTCGCCAAGTACCATACCCTAGCCGTCCCGGCAACCCCAGTTCGTAGAGCGACTGCCCCGCGAAAGGGGTCGCCCCATATTCTAGGCGTGGACAACGAATCATTCATTATTCTTCAGCTACGAATTTTTTGTTGAACCTGTGTAGCTTTCCTTTGTAGCCGAATAATAGCGCTTGTGTGGAAGATTGTAAGAAATTTACTCCAACTTGTGGGATTCTCCGAAACTTTGGATCAACAACGTAATCCCTTCTATATGTTCTTCAATTCGCTTTAGCCTTACCATGTGTTAGCCGTCCTAGTTAATTGAGCTGGTCGAGCGCCTGCCCTGGCGAGGCTGCGGTCCCTGGCTTGAACCTTGAACAAGGGCAAATTTTTCCTAATTTTTTCTTAAAAGTCTTGCTTTCCGTCATGTCCTACAATTTAGGACAAAACATTGTAATATTAGAAAATTATGATATACTGTTACGAAAATATTGATGGTAATGGTCCACTCTTGCGACGTGCCGCAAAATATTTTTTAAAAGTTTTTCCACCGCTCGCCTGGAGCATTTGAGACTGCCTTAGGAAACCAATGGGGAACGCTTATGGTGGTAGCAAAAAAATTCAAGCCTGGTGAAGGAAGATCGACCGATATATTAATTATTATATTAATTGGTAAAGTGAAATATTTCAGTATACGAAAAATTGTGTTCATAAACTTTTCCCCGTGAAAAAAGTCTTCTATCCAAAATTGTCGGGTATGCGTAGCCGTTTGATTACGCATAAATTAATGGTTATCAGTATTTGCACCCTTATGTCAAATATACTGTTGCTTGGAGAATTTTCTTGAAATTTGGACAAATACAGTTCCAAATTCAGTCAATTCGCTTTCGACTATCATGCTCTAGCTGTCCGGATTAGCCCAGTTTGCTAGTGCAACTTCCCAGGTGAAAAGATGGGCCTGGGATTGAACACCCGACCGGGAAAAATTTCTATGGAATTAGGAAGTTTATATAGAAACTGTACAGCTTTCACTTGTAGCCAAATACCCATGAGTAAAGCTTCCGATTGCATATCCATACCACCTTAGAGAATTCGCCGTACATAAGGAACAAATATGTTCCATAATGCATAATGTTCCCGAACCCAAAAGCATCATAGTAGAACAAAACCACTAGAAGACTGTCTAACCGTAAAAAAAAAACGTCTATATCATTTTGCCAAGAAAATTGGCACGGAGTAATGTTGGTTGGCATATAAAACTGCCTCAGACGCTTACATTAGTGCTCTTCCATCGCTAAGTTTAATTTTCTACAAATTACTCTACCTTCAGTGCTTGCTGATAGCCCGAAATGTTTTGGAATTGTATTAACGCGAATGAGAACTCCACAATTTTTCTAAAAGTTTCAAATGGCCAAGATAGATACAGAGAGGGGAGAAAGTCAGGGATGTTAAAATGGCCAAAGTGTTTCTGGCAGTTAATGTCCTAGACTACTGAATGAAGTATTCGAAAAAAGTCCTCTACTGCTACTGTCATACTCTAACATATTTCAAAAAAGCTTAGATACAAGAACCCTGCCGCGCGAGTGAAATATTGGCAAGGTGGCGCTAGTTTTCAAATCTGATAACAAGAAGTCACCAAACAACTACCGCTCAAACTAGCTTACTTGTATACCGTGTAAGATTTTGAACATACTATAGCAGATTCTAACCTAGCAAATTTCTTTGAGTCGATTTCTTTTTTTAATTAGAGCACTTGTTCAGAAAGCAGGTATCCTGCGACACCCATACTTTGTCCTCACGCACAACATCACTGCCATTCTCGATAACCATTCATCCTTAATAGAGGTTTAATCTGGTGTCCCACAGGGCCCTGTATTAGGCCCTCGGTGGTGCGCCAAAGGTTCTTAGCGTGTTGTCGGGTGCTAGAAAACGAAGCTGGCGGAGGTAGCACGGATGGAGATGGTTCAGCATAACAGGCAGGACTGCTGCGGTACGCGTGCGCGGTGTCCAGGTGACAACTTCAGCATAGTTGAGCCGTGCTGCCACTAGAGAAATTGTGGGGCTGGATGGCAGGACTGCAGCGACCTGATCTTGAACAACATGGCGGATAGTCGGCACGAGAGACGGTGCTAGGCCGGGAGGAGTGCAGACAGGATCTGGAACGTGATGCTGAAAACAAAGCTGGCGGACAAGTTCTTCGCGGTGAAGTCTTCGACGCACTGAATGAACAGGGATTGCTCAGTAGACGAGGGAGCAAGAATCGAGCCAGCAAGAGCCTCATTAGACGCGGTAGTCTGCCGCGTAGAAGCGCGTTGCTTTTGTATCTCGTGAATGTTTGAAAGTGCTGGATGGCGGTACTCACGGAGGAGTTCTTCGCCAGGAGCGTTTGGAAAGCGTCATCAGCGATTCTTTATGTCTCAGATATCCTTACCCGTGGTAAATTAGTAGAGCGGGGAGTCCTTCCTTCTTCCGCACTCACCTACTTTAAGTCTCAGATATCGAAGGGTTGACGCGCTTGCATAAGTCAAAGATGTCTTCAATGCAGCTCGTGAAGGTTTCGCCCGGGAGCTGAACGCGATGTTTGGCGCGGAGTTTACGCACGGCGCGACGGCGAAAAACGTCGGCGAAGGTCGTTTCAAGTTAGGACCAGGTGGGAAGGTCGGCTTCATGGTTACGAAACCATAGGTTGACAACGACTGTGACTTAGAAGAGGACGTTGCTCAGTTTAACGGAATCGTCCAAACGATTGTAACTGCTGACGTCATGATCGTCCGCACCACTGAATAGAGAAGGATCGCGCTAGCGTTGCACCCAAGAACAGAGGATGGTGGCAGGGATGGACGGCGATGGTTGGGCCGGACACTCTGGCTTGATGGCTGGGGCGAATGACGTTCAGCTACCAATTTCCAAGATGAGGACCAGGACGGGGAGCGAGACACCTGCAGCAAGTTTAAAGGTGTTTATTCAAACCGCAACTCGGTGATTGTTGATCGAAAAACATCACGATGGGCACTCTCCAAGGAATGGTTGTTGTTCTTGTTAGCCTTACAAATCATGCCAGGAGTCACTCAGAATCTCCAACTGCACTTTGTCGACCTCGTCGTCTCGCTGATTGAACTACTGCCAGTCATTTCTAATACAATTTTAATTATTTGCCTGATTGTTCGTCTTCATCCATTCACTTATTTCCCGATGATTGCGCAGTTTTCTGAGAAATTAAAAATGTTACTGCTAAACTAACCCTTCATTCTGACTTAGACCAAATTTGTACTGGTTTGTCAGCTCAATAATGGAAATAAATGTGCTAAATATAAAGAAATGGAAGTAAGTTGGCGGTTTACCATCGCTTTCCTTTACGGTCCTAATGGATTACCGCCCCTGACAGTAACGTCCTGTAAATACTTGGGTGTCCATATAACAAACGGCAGAACTAAGAACCCCCACATTAATCACTTCGTCAAAACGCTAGTTTTACGTTAGGGCACATAGGAGAAGCTTCTTACTACCGCCTCACCTCTAAAACTCATACTGTACAAGATATCAGTCCGATCAAAATTAAAGTACGCAGCCTAGATTTGGAACCCTAATCACGCCAGTTTACTCCATAAACTAGAAATCATAAAAATAAAGCAGCACGGTTCAGACTTTCTAACTATATTCGCACAGGAGCATAGCTTTAATGAAATCTTATCTACATCTACCTAGTTTACAGGATCGCGGACAAATGTTCCGCATGCGCCTCTGATTTAAAATGTTTCATGATACGATACTAGCACAATAACTGATCTCGCCGCCAGTTTATGCACAATCTCTCCGCGACTGCCATCTCATAGTAGCTGCTCCGGCAGGCCACACTACCTCATTCTTGATGTCGTTTGTTTCCAAGGTATCCCATGACTGGAATCAGCTTCCCGCATCGACAGTAAGCATTGCTAAAGTAACAAAGTTTCGTCCCCCCATATCTAACGAAACTGAACTCGCTAGAATTGTATAACTGTTTATTTCATCACCTGTAATTATGTTAATAGTGTACTTTTGTTCTTGTGTGTTATTATTGTATTAACCACCTCCCCTCTTTAATGTTTCTGCCCTGAATTTGTATGTAAATTAATAATTAAAAAATAACTTTACACCAGTAACGTTTCTTCAGACATGAGCCAACACCAAGTAGTCCTACATACTTTGCTTGCGTCTCTATGTACCGGTTTACCTCTTATTGCCTGAGTATTATCTAAGGTGCCACAAAATTAAGCTTCATGTTCAAAAAAGCGGAATATATAAACGCTTTATTTGGTGTTTTATATGGATATTCCAGGTTATTTCTTCTAGAGTTTCCAAGAAGATTGAAATATAGTTCTGCTATTCTTGATTGTCAGTGGCGGCCAAAAATATAAAAGTCGAAGTTTTCGAAAAACTTTCCGTACGAAAAGGGTTTCTTCGGCACGAACTTGGGACAGAAAACGGGACAACAGGGGAATGTGCACTGCATAATTATGGCAGAATGAAACTTGTCTAGAGCGATGTTCTGCCCATATTCAAGATCACCATAGACACTTTTTACGAGACAAGGAGGTACCACACAGCTTAGGCATTTGTTGTTATCTCATCGAACAGGTAAATTTTAGAGCAGTATTACGAGCGTAAGAATTTCGATGTCTTTGGTATGTTGACGGGAGGGAATCAATACAATGTTGAAATTTGGTTAGTGCTGAGGTTTGTTTGCTGAGGAGGCAGTTTGCTGAGGAGTAGTGCAGGACCCCGGAGGCTGTGGAGTAATGCAGCGAGTTTTTGTTTTTATGTGGTATTCTATATGGTGGTAGATGTGAGATAAATTTTATTTAATATTTTATTTACAACATACTGCTAGCCTCATAGTGGAGGCATTTGCAGGGCAGAGTCAAATTGAATACACACATGAAGAACGTTTACAGTCAGGTTACGGCAGGAATGAAAAAAATATTAAATATTAATAATATACTTTGGTTGCGAAATAACTTGTAAAAACTACATCGCTGTGCAATGCAATGCGATAAATCATGCCCACAGAAAACAAAATAAAAACTAACAATTCCAAAACAGCGCACTTATTCTCACTCTAGATTTCACAATCCTTCGAAAGAAGCATCAAACGAAACACCGGTGGCCGCATCACTCGGCAACGCATTCCAATCTCGGATGGCTTGCGGAAAGAACGAAGATTTGAATGTGCCAGTAAGAAACCTGTACTAGCGCGCGCTAATCTCTTTAGTATACTTTGTTTTTGAGTTTAATGAGTAAGAAAATAACAAGTACTTATTTTTTATATCTTGAATGCATCATTTAAAAGTAGAAAAAGAAACTTTAGCCGCAAGAGCTTGGCCCTATTTTGTATTCTTGGAAGACCAGCTTTGCATAAAAGTGCTGTAGGGGAATCGGTACGTCGGTACTTGTTATGAATGGATCTAATGGCCTTTCGCTGAAAGCTTTTTAATTGATCAATGCAGTGGTTAGTCGACGGAAACACACAAATTATGCTATATTCCAGTACTTAACGAACAAGTGAAGTATACGCTAACAATATGGTATCAAGTGCAGCAGATGTTAAGGAGCGCTTTAACGAATAGAGCGCAGACAGTGCCTTAGGCGTTATATACGAAACATGTCTATTCTATTTCAAATCTGATGAGATCAAAAATCGTAAGTGCTTATGTTCACCAACTTTATTTATTTTCTGGTTATCATTACCATAAGGAAATATTGGAGGATTTTTTTCCTGGCTACTCTCATAGAGATAGTTTTATTTAAGTTAAGCGTCACGTGCTAGTGTTTGCCGCATTCGGAAACGTGCACTAGGGAGTTGTTAAGAAATAATTGATCTTCATAGCTACTAATTTTTTTGTAAATGATACATTCGTCTGCGAACATAGGGATCTTACAGTGGATGTTGGCTGCAATGTAATTTATGAAGATAAGAAGAAATGAAGCTAATACTCTGCCTTGAGGCACGCAGGACACTTCTTAAGCACATTCCGAACGTTGCTTTTCATATTGAAGCCGAACGAACTGGAGCTATTTAGTCAGATAAGCCTCAACCCATTGTGTTATATTCCCAAAACCAAATAATATGTGTAGCTTATGAAACATTTTTGGGCGCGATACTAGGTAGAATGCTTTGGATCAATCGAGAAATAAAATGTTTATTTGCCCAAGATTGTCAATAGTTAAGGCGGGGCCATGAATTCTTTCAATTAATTTTGTTGTAGTTGAGAAGGCTAAGCGGAGACCGTGGTGGCTGCTACAAATGAAATCGTTTACTTCCGCGTAAGTCACGATATGTTTCAGAATGATGTGCTAAAAAATTTTGCAAGCTATAGAAGTGATAGAAATCGGGCGATAATTAGACAGGTTGTCATAACTTTCAGTCTTATGAACAGGAATTATTTTAGCTTTTTTCCAGTCGCGTGGTCAATCACTAGTTGTAAGTGATTCTGATAGACAAGCCTGAGGTATTTGCTTACCCATATTCTGTATAATCTACCTTAAAGATTTGTAATATTGTTTGGACGACTGGCTTTTTCGTCATTAATGGCAAGCAACAAGAAGAGGATGCCACGTCCATTTACAGGTATTTCATCAAGTTTCGAGGTGCCATCAGATTTCAGAGGGTCTCTGTTAGAAAATAGTTGGGAAAGAGCAAAAACTGAGGTAAGAAATAAATTGTGGATAATTGGTACATCTGAGAAATCACTTGGTTGAAAAAAGGCGAACATATTAAACAGGCACGAAGAAAGAAATACTCGATGCGCCGTTTAGGAGAATGGCCGCAGTGAATCTTCACAGGAAAACACATTCATTAGCGCGCTGCACTCTGACTTGTCTGCAGTGCAACGCTAGTGTAATATATGCATCCACTAGCAGCATGCAAATATGCGGCTGCTCCCCTGCTGATCGAAAGAGAGCACGACGCTGTAGTGGTAGAGTAACATTCTGCGTTCCTATACGTATGATGCAAAGGTGTTATCGCAGAACCGAAACGCTTTCCGAATACAGCGGTGAAAAAAACAAAAACAAAATAAAACCAGTAGAAACAACAGTTCAAAGTTGTGACTTGGTCAACTTACGTCTTCAACCACAATTATATATGCACTTCGTGAACGCACACAACATAACTTAAACATCATTGGTAAATAGAAGAGATTGTCGTTATTGTTTTCTCTTAATAGATGACCTTAGAGTCATAAAAGATGTCTGCGGAGAACACTAATATTTATGGACATTTAAAAAAGTGGGGCTCCTCAAAGTTAAAAGGCAGCTATGTGCTCGTGGTTACAGATCTAAATTGAAAGCGGCCAACCAAGCTGCCGGCGGTGCCAACAAAAAGAAGAAAGAAGTTGGGAACCAGCCTGTTCCTCAGTCTTCACCCTGGATGTGAGGATCCGTCGCGTGTAATTGAGCGGCACTCCATCATTTTACCCTCGCGAACCCGGGCAGCACTTTCCACATAGGGTATAAGTATAAATAGGTCTTTTATCTTCTCAGACGCAGCGAGAGGTGCACAAAAGAGTCAGTAGGCAGTCTCCCTGGTGCCCAGTCGTCTATGAAGGCTCATCAGTATTCACGCGCAGCGCTTCTTATTAGTCACGCACGATATGGTGGATCTCGTTGTAGGCGCCGGGCATATGTTCTTGCTCTGCACGTCCAAGTGGTATGCTTTTCATTTATTATATTGCTTCTTTTTGCCAGAAACAAATTGTCTTGAATCTTCCGAGCGGGAATTCTTCATTGCTGCGACTTTCTTCCACGCCTATAGCGCATGAAAAGTTTTGCAAAAACACTTAATTCTTTGGGATACTCTTCAACCAGACTTATGCCCTCTTAGAGAGGAAACAGGCATGAAGCTATTTATTCACTCCGAGCGATGGCATAACATTGTTGCTCTGCTTCTCTGATCGAATGAATTTATGATTTGGGAGTGAATCGGATGGCCTTACAAGATGTGAGTAAATAACTGCGGAAGAACGGCAAACTGGGCTAGTCGAGAAGAATACATTTTTGAGGCAACCACAGCGCACAAGACTGGCTGAACGACGATGAAGTGACAGAGCGCTTCAGTCACGACTGCAGTTTAATCACTGAAATGAAAGAACTAAGAAACATTGCGCAATACACCACGCTTGTCACCAGATACAAAGGCAAGAAAGATTGACTATATACCAAAAGCGAAAGTTACAAGCAATAGAAACACACAAAAACATTACAATACAATACAACAACACGGCCTGAATAACAATCAACAGCTGTTGAAAAAGCTAACCTTTATTGCGTTAAGTGAGAGCGAAGGTTTCCTGACAGAATATCGACAGAGCCTTGATATTTCATGTGCCTCACCAAGATCAAGCTCGCGTCGCGCGCGAGGCTTGAACAGCACGCAAGTATTCTTGAAACGAAGAATACAGCCATTACAGCACCACAGCGAATCACAAAGCACGCTATTCTTTTTCTCTTCATTTCCTTAATTAAATATCCATTTTGAGTTCAGGGCTCTACGCGTCGCTTCTTCCTATTTATTCTCGTCTTTTATGCTGTAGATTATTTAATTGTACAGAAAGCATTTTGTGATTTCGTGATTGCCATAACTAGTGCACATGTGGGTAATAGCATGATGAGTATTGCAAGTCAGTAATTGCACATATGTAGTGAAGAATCAGTCAGTGAAAGACCACATGAAGTTTAGATTATGCGTTGGTTCTCAGTCTTGTATCGTGCCAAAAATTAATTTCGTGGTTATTCCTGTTGCATGGCGGTGTGCCTTTGATACGAATGTTAACTATGAAGAAATATGTTTTTATGTATTAACTTCTACGCTCCTTTACACGCACTGGCGCTTGTTAGTTTTTTATATATACCTGGTGTATGCGGAATAAGAACGCGATCCAATGTCATGCACTTCAACCTCGAGAACTACAAAACAATAAACTTCTATTTCGATTTCTCTTGCCCAAAGTTCGTTTTCCTAAATCGAGTTTATGAAAGGGTTTCTTACAAAGAAAATAAAAGCTATCAATCAGATAGATAAAGCTTTCATTCTGGACGCCTAGAAAACAATCACTGTACTGCTTCAAACCGGTAAATAACACTGGGCAGTCTGACTCTGCTTTAAGGAACAAGTGTTGAGAAACACAATGACATATAATGCCTTGAGACTTGGCCATTCGTTGTATAATGCGAAGGGTGCTAGGTCTGTCCATTAGAACTGAAATGCGCTTGTATGCTAATAATCCGAGGAGCTTTACGACTGTTCTCAATTTCTCTTCCTAATTTCATCGCGTGTGCGGAAGACCCACTGATGAGTGTCCTCAAAACTCCGGTTATAAATGAAAGCTTTTTTGTCCGGCAGCCGTGAAACACAGATGCAGAAAAATGTAAGAATAAAACTTAGTAGAAAACTTGCGAACATAAAACTATGTCAAGCGAACACTCACTTGTCGGCCAGTGAAAATAAAATAAAACATGTATAGGCTACAGGAAAGCAGGTATTAGAACCATGTGTGTGAATCACGATGAAACAACTAGAAAACGAAGCGTAGAAAATTCTCACATGCTGCAGCTATAATACCATCACTGTCTTGAAACTTGCCACGAGCCCTGGGAAGCGCTGGAAACGAAGATTAAAGAGATAAAGAAATATACATAACCATCGAGAAAGCTAAAGACGAAAATGCACAAAACAGCTAAATAAGCTAAGGAGTAACGCATGAATGCCAAGTAGATACGAGATAGCTTGAAATGTCAAGAAGAACTAAGAAGGCTTTTGCAGAGAAAGATGAACAGAAATGAACACTTGTTGGCCACAATCAACCCCTCAGTTTGTGCAAGTGTCAAAGAGCCCAAATTTTGGTGAGAAAACTGCATTGCCTGAATTTTGTCACTACTTTTTGGTTCCCGTTCTCTTGGATGGAAGAGGCCAAACTATAGGTTACAGGCAAGCAGCTTGAGCAGCCCTCGACCCACCGCACAAGCAACATCAATTAGGAGCGTACGCATGCATCTTCTGGAGCACGTTCATAGGGTAACAGATCAAAACGGCTATAATACACTGAAATCAGAAATGTACATAATGGAGAGTGGAAAACACGATTACACCTTTAAAACTGAGCTACTCACCAATAGGTTATATAACACGGTCTCAGGTGGACGTAGTGTTAAAATACTGTTCCGTTTGGTGGATCATATTGATTACATGCGACAAATCAAGAAAAATGCGAATTTTGTCAGAGTTAGGTTTTAAAATTCTATACCTGTATTGTGGAAAGTATATAGAAGCTGCGGCAGGCGATAGTGGAGTGTTTTACCTCCTTAATTAACTATTATTCTGGAGATTTTCCGCATTTTTGTGTAAGAACTTAGTCATGCACGTTAAGACAGTTCCACGTGTTCTATTTCAGTGATGTCCAGCCATTTCTTCTATTTCCGAGATGAAAATCTTTCAGTGGTGTTTGGTTGCATCCAGAAGTGCAAGATGCCGGGCTAGTTGGTAATCCATGATGAAAAAACAGCGCAAGGAACGAGACGAAAACACGAAGGAGCAGCGCCCGTGTCTGTGTCTTCTTCCTTCGTGTTTTCGTCTCGTTCCTTGCGCTGTTTCTTCATCTTTGGTTGCATATTTCCTGAATTTTTGGAAGAATTATTTTCAAAGGAAAGTTCAACCTCGCATTGGCATCTGTTTCATGCAGATGTTGGCGAGTTTTGACAGCATGGGTTCCTGGCCATCCGCAGGGGGATGATGGTGAGCAATGCGTCCCCACGGACCCGAGCACCCGCGGTTAGCCGTGCGTGCCTCAGCCGTGTCCGGGAAAAGGGGATCCTGGTGCTTGAGCTGATGCCAAGTGTTTGGCCTTTAAGGCCCTCGGCGGAGGGAACACGCCATTTTGGCCACAGGTTCTCGTAGACGGCACCTCTGGCCTGACCCGACCGAGGGAAATAAGCAGTCGCCTTTTCCTACCCTCCTCTATATCTTTCACTTTCTTATCTCTTCTTTGCAACTCTGCTATCTCCGTCTCTCTTCTCGGTATTTTTTTCACTTTTAATAGGCGGCCAGCGTTAACTTTGTGTGGCCAACCAGCCTGAGTTGCGTCATATTTGGCTATAGTTGGGGCGTATAGCTGACGTGGGCAGGACTTGCTCGCACGTCCCTGCCCCCTCCACTCGTTGGGCTCCTTGGTGGCTGGCTAGCACCATGACCAAAAAAAAAAGCATACATTTCAGGGCTCCCCCAGTCCCGAAAAACGATCGCCTTAAAAAAAAGAGTCCGGACCGACGTAACACCAAAATTCCTGAAGAAATCAAGCCAAAAAGAACTAAAAGGGGGCGAGAGGTTAGTCTTTTTGGGGAGCAACTGATCTGCCACAACCATTAGTCCTTTTCGGGATCAACTGCAAAGGTTGCAGCTGTTGGTCTCCTAAGAAGTGAAAGGAGTGCAACAGTTATTCCGCGGGTGCAGCTTTTTCAAGATAAAATCCAAGCGAAGCGCGATGTCCAGCGCTATTTACAGTGGTATAGTCCGGTTGGAAGCACTTATTACATAAGACCCTTTCACTAACTTTCACCACTTTTTAAAAAAAGAAATGGAACAGAAATCAACACGCATCAAATTGCCAGGATTCGATCTCACACCTTTGCATCGGGAACCAAGCCCGGATATACACAGGCCACCACAGCAGAAAGGCCGGAGATGAAAGTAGACGCCTTATATACAGAGCACACACATTGTTTGGGTTTAAAGCTTGAAGTTTAACAAAATGTGTTTCTGTTCAGAGCAAAGTACGGTGATTTTGCTGTCATATTACTTTGAAAGACTCTAAGGTAAGACTTACACTATATGCACAGTGGTTTAAATCGCGTTTATGGCCAAACAAGAAGTGTCGAACCGTGTATACCTACCAGCCGTTACTTGACAACCACACATCGTTGTTCTTTTTTTCAAGATAAGGTGGTCTTATTTGTAGCAACAAGCAGCTGCACATTGCGGCCTGTTTAAAACTAATACAGAAGACCGCAGTTTACTTCATTTTTTACTGGCGGGGAGCGGCGTTGGGGAATAGAATATTTGCCACTCATCGTTTCGCTAAGTGTCGCCGGTAGTTACACAGCATCAGATAAGCTCATAAGAAAATGGCAATGAATTGAAACTACTCATGCTCGTTTAACGCTAAGCCTTTCAACTCACATTCGGTACGTATTGAAGCTCGTAGTACTCGTTTATGGACTTTCCCAGCGGCCAGTCGCTTCGATTCTACGAAGCGTTTTCTCACGCAAAACATTCGATCCTCTTCGGCACGGACAGCGGTGGTACTGTCACGGGCCTTATGGCTCATTCACACTTGGGCATTCGGCGGGGACAGCGAGGGAAATTCACCGCCGCCGAAATGATGCCTCGTTCACACTTCCCAGCCATCTCCTCGCCGTTCTTACCGTACAGACATAAGGTCAAAAATTGTATAAAGCGATGCTGTTGACGTACAATATGCGTATGCAAGCTTCCGTACTCTAAACGCAGGCATTTTGCGGGACTTTACGCCATATCTCACAGTCCCTCTTTTAGTCCAGTGTGTGCAAACAGAGAAGCAACGATAAGCGCAGACTGGCAGCGCCATTAGGTTGTTAGGACGCAAACATTTTTGTCAAAAACCGACCCCCCTGTCAAGCCCTGGAGGAGCAGAATCATCACCCTAAATAAAAAGTGAAGCAAATTTATCACCCATATCTTCTCTTATAGGATAAATAAGACGAAGCGAAAAACCGGGCCCCATTTATCTCCACTGAATGCACTGAAACGGCAGTAACAACGACAAAATCAGTCTGAACAAGGCACCTACTTTGAGCGGCACCGCCATGTTTGGGGAGCAACGGCAAATCAGAAGGAGCAAATTCTGTTGTTTGTCCTTCATTTAGTCATTTTCAGGCCGAGGACTAAGTATTTGGGCCATGAAGTCTGCGCACGGCACGCAGGCGGTCGCAGTTGCTCCTTTCGCGCTGCTCAAGGCGACTAACTGCTGCTATTGCTCTCACGGGACTAATTTTCGCTAAGAGTGTAGGTACCTTTTGGTACATTGTGAAGATGCAGACCTACCAGCTAAAAATATCGCATTTCATTGCTTTTAAATCTCTGGTTACAAGGCATTGGTTACAAGGTGACAAAACTAGCCAGTGGAGATCTGCTCCTCCACATCCGCGACAAAAAGCAAAATTCCAAACTCCCCGCCATAGTTTCCTTTGAAGATGCACAAGCGTCTGTCACTGATCACCGATCACTGAACATTAAAAGGCGTAATATGCGAACACGATTTTCTTCACCTCTGAGAAGAAGAAATGTTGGAGGGTCGGAAAGACCATAACGTTACTGATGTCTATCATATCAAAATCCAAAAAGACGACAAGGGAACACCTACAAAACAAATAATCTATTCCTTTGCCTCTATCCAGCTCCCCGAACTCATAGAAGTAGGGTATTTTAAAATAACTGTAAACCCTTATATGCCAAATCCCAGACGGTGCTTCAAGTGCATACTGCAACCTCGCAAAACGACGAGGGACAAAGAGGAGAGAGCACAGTACAAACGCGTTTTACACTGTGCTTTTTTCTCGTTGTCCCTCGTCGTTTTGCGCGATTGCAATATGCACTCCATTGTTAACCACCAACAAGCCCACCTTTGCCTGTTACAGGTGCTTCAAGTGTAAAAGATTCGGCCATGGCTCCCAGAGCTGTCGCCACCGCCAAACATGTGCCAAACGTGCATCAAATGACCATCAATCTGTGGACTGCAACGCTGCATCACTGTGCGCGAACTGTGAAGAAGACCAACCCGCGTGCTCGAGGTTGCGTTCGACCTGGAAGAGAGAGAAAGACATAATAACCGTGAAGAAAAAGGGAAACAACTTATGAAGAAGCAAGAAAACGACCCAGTTCACAGCGAAAAAAAAATCGCCGATGTGGTGCGCAACTGCGGCACACCACACCGGGCTCCAACCTATGCTCAGGCAAAGCCTGAGGAAAGGCCACCCCCGACTCCGGCAGGCGAAGCGGTGGCTGCCTTGTCGCCTCCGAAAAATGGGCCGCCGGTCCCTCAGTCAGCCGCCCGTAAGTCTTTCCCCAGTCGTGAGAGCCCCATAAACCGAACATCCGCGAGTTCTCCGCGGGCCTCCAGAGCCTCTACTGAAGCCATGGACAGAATGCAGAACTGGCCGCCGCCGCAGCGGCGGCACCGCTCCCTTGAGCGAAAAAGAAAAAAAGAGACTCAAGTAATGCCACCCCCAAAACTGATATCTTTTGTTTTTTACTCTCAAAAATCATTCAACATGGCGTATCGTAGAAATTCCGAGGATTAACTGATAAATACATTGATATAAATGAGCTTTTAAACACACTGTCCCCGATGGCTTTATGCTTACAGTAGAACAATATGGGTCACAAACAAAAAAAAAGAAAACATGTTAAACAAGTAGAATGTCTTTCGGTGTGATCGGCAACGAGATATTAAACTGTCTGAGGCGTTGAAATTGTCATCCAGACTGGCGTCGCAACCCGTGATATCAAATTTTGAACCAAATACGTAGCTGTTGCAGTTACCGTCATCATAAAACGATCACAATATGTACTATAAATTTTGAGCCACACTTAATTGTAACATTCTTAATTAGAACACACTTAATTGTAACACTTAACTGTAACAAATTGGAATTCTAACAGTACATGATTTAGAAACCCTCTTACAACATCTACCAGAGCCTTACCGGCTAGTTGGAGATTTTAATCCCCCTCCGGCTTTTCGAGAAGTGCACACTATGATGCAAGAGTTCGTATTTTATAAGATTTGCTTTAAGGTTATAATGTCTACCCTCCTAAATACCGGCAGAAACACGTACTGCTCGCCAAGCACCGGTCAAATGAGCTCCATAGATTTGTCTTTTAGTTCACTCTCGGTTTTTAGTAATTTTAAATGGGATGTCATCAACTGCCCTTGCACCAGTGATCTCCTATCTTTACTAATCAGCTCAACATATGCAACGGAAGTCATCCCTACAAAGCAGCGACGTTAGAAGGCGCTTTAAGTCGGCTAGGCACTCTTCAAACAAAAGGCCAGTCTAGATAAAATAGTCTTGAATCACCTTAGCAGAGATGAAGTAAAATAATTTTCACAAACTCTATTCTAACGGCTGCACACGTAGCAATCCCTCAGTCGTCTGGACTGGTAAAATAAAATCACAAAGTTTGGTACACACAAGAATGCCTGGAAGCAAAAAAAAGAAAACTAAAGCAAGTCTGGAGGATTTGCTTCATACGCCTAATGCAAGAGAATTTCATAAACATTAAAAAGTCGACAGGAAAAGCCCGATATATATGCCGTAACGCCGAAAAACCTTCATGGCGAGGTTACATTTCGTCTATAAACAGCTCAAACAAATGAGAACAAATGTGAGAGATAATTAAAACAATCAATACCAGCTTCTCCCCATTCACAGTTCCTTTTCTATCAGCCCGTGATATACAGAAAATTATAGAATAGGAAGCCATTTTGGGCGAATATTTTCTGTAGTCTCCAGTTGTTCTCAAGGCACGGAAAAATTCCTGAAATAGAAAAACGCAGCCGAAAACAAATACTCCCGATAGGTGGCGGTAGAAAAGAACCCTAAAATCACTTTTTTATGGTTCAAGAATTTCATACAGTACGGTCTGCCAGCAGGCTGCATCCGGCCCTGACGATTTACATTTTTCTATTTTTTTTAATTTCAACATACTGTCAACCCCAACCAGTGTTTTTACAGGGGTAGGCGGATGTCAAAAAATGCCCAACTTCCAGATAAAGCAATTATAGAACAGTAAGCAGTTTTACAATGAAAAGGATGGGTCTACTTACATAAAGACAAGAACAAACAAATTTGGGTAATCAGTTATACAGAACACAGTATGTATCACCAACATTTTAACAATATTTAGTCAGTTCTGTGGCAGCATACTCAGCTAGGCAAGCTTCAAAAATTTAAGGAATGCCGGCTGCATTACAACCGAAGCGTCAAGGGCATTTCATTCGCGCACTGCTCGCGGAAAAAAGGAAAAATAGAATGTGTTATTGCAACAAAAAAATTCTTCAAGTGTAAGAGGATATCTGTGGCGTGTGATTCTGGAGTGGCTTATATTGAAGAAGTCTTCAGAGTTAAGCCTAAATGAATTGTGCAGAAGTAAGTATAGGAATTTCAAGCTGTGCAGTTTAGATCGGATAGATAAAAACATTTAGAATTAGTGATATTTAAATTTATTTTCTTGAGTTCTTACCAGGTGTACAAACGTTTTAAGCCCTCTACACCAGAGATCAATTTCCACATTTTATAAAATTCCGCAGAAAACTTTTCCTGTACCATGTAACCGGCGCATGATGGGCTTAGTTGGCTTGTGCATTAAACCCAGCAGAACACAACACTCAAAGGCAGGTTCAGTTTGGTTTTTATACAGTACGTTTTCAATTAAACGGAATGTTTTTGTAATAATAAAACTTTGCTCTTATTGGATTTAGTTTTCAAGCCCCATACTAAATTGGAGTCATGTATATGGAAGATGAATAATGTCTTATAAATTAGGAGGTGACTGTTGCAAGGAAAGTACCTCCATTTCTAGGTTATCAGCCTAGAGTACGGCTAGCTTTTTGAGCGTCGAAAGTAACATAGTCACCCCACAATTAATGGCAGGAAAATTGAACACCAAGGATCTCAGTAGTTCTAAGAATTACAATCTGTGATTATTTAATTGATGCTTTGAGGTCTGTTGGAATATGAGTACATTTAGTGTGAAAATGGATGGCTTTTTATTGGTGGTATTGAGTTAAACATAGTTCTCTATGGACAAAATAATCAGCTTGATAAGAGATGCATTTGGTTTCTGAACCTACTTGGCGGGACATGATAAAGGTACAAGTATGCTAATGTTGTCAGCATACTTTTTGAGCTTTTCATCTTTGCGGATATATTTGACTTTATAGTGCAGACACTGAAGAGCAACAGATAGAGCATGCTTCCTTGAGGAAGGCTTGTAAATATTTCTGTTAAATAATATTTTATTGAATTTACTTGGACAAACTGTCATCTGGTTTGTGAGGCAGGATTCGAAAATTGTAATGCTATGCATTGTATCGTATCTTCGAAACTTTGAAACAATGTATCCTGGTCATCCGTTTCAAGTTGTCCGTCCACGCTCCTGTACTACTACATTCTCTGCCTTGTTTTTTCCCCAGAAACAGCTGACTGGAACGGCCTTCCCCACCGAGTCAAAATCATCTCCTCACCATCAAGATTTTACCAAGAAACAACGCAGCTCATGTCAGATTGAACCTCATGTTATATCCGGCGTCCTACCCCCACCCCATATGTAATACCCCTTAATAGGGGCCTTCAAGAAAAATAAACTGAAACTGAACTGAACTGGATAAAATCGAAGCCTGTGTAATGTAAAAAAATATATTGATGGCCAGAAGTTTTTGTCATTTACCGTGGATGAATTCTTTTTGGTTCGAAAGCGCCAGCTAGGCTGACAAATTTTTTTTAAAACAATACCGAGTCTGTGTGGAGTTGTTAATTTCAAAAAATCTAGGATAGTTGGTTTGAAAGAATGTTTTCGAAAGAAATAGAAAATATTGGGAGAATGTAACTAGGATGGAAATTTCGGATATCCAAGTTTCTAACCTTCTTTGCTAGGCTACAGTACACGCAGTGTTCATTCGAGGCGGAAATGCGACTAAAAATACAGTGATGGTATGTGTACACTAAGGCGGGAGCTATGTCATATCATGAAATATGTGTTTGATTGGCCGTATGTTGGAGCCGCGGGAATTGCAACACGGTGTGTTAATATGTTACTGGAATATTGAACAAACTCTTTCACGGTTACATGGCTGTAAGCAAGTTGTCTGTCGGTTTAAAAGCAAAATACCTTCTTTATACACAACATTCAGACAACCGAGCGTTTTAGCGCAGGTGGCAAAAAAACGAAAATAAAATTCTCCTGGCTAATCTCTAAGCACCACTTAACCAGAATAGCAAGGAGGACTTCCATACATATGAAAAAAAAAAGTTTCTGATTAACAGTTTCGCAACATACAACTTTCACAATTCATAGAAAGATGAATGTGCAGTGCAACAGAGCACTGATATCAGACGCATGTAGAGAAGCAATAGTAAAGCCAGGAAGCAAATGCGACCTGTCGACATACAGAACCTGACAAGCAGTTATGCGTAGATATGCTAGGCAGCTGTCTGTAAATAAAAAACGATATGTTCACATCCTCCGGAAATTAAATTTTCACACGCTCACGAATTTGCATCTACAGCGACTACATACCGTAGTTTGTCCTCTTAAACGGCTTCTGTACATTTGTACGTCTTAATTCATATCGTGTTTGATCGGTCGCATATAAAAAAAAAAATTGTGGATTGGCGTTTGGCGTTCAGTTCCAAGAATTTCAACTGCGACGATCGCTTATAGTGCAATGTTTGTTAAGACAATGTAGGTTTTTTCCTCCGATTCCTGCTCATTTAGATCAGAGGTGTTCTCTTCAGCACTGTTCGCGTGGCATTAGTGCGGTGGGAAAGAATGAAACATGTAGGCCATGAACGACTCCGTTTATCGCACGAGTCACGCAAATCATGACGCAGCAAATGTTCAAGCTTTATTTTTCTGAAGATTTTCTGTCAGCGTCATACTCTAATCGTTTGGAAGCACATTTGCTTTTCAGTTTCGCTGCTTTCCTTACAACTCCATGCATCGGCATGCATTACGAACAGCGCTGATGGATTGTATGCAAAACACAATAAAAAATGTAAGCCGGAAGGATGAAGAACTGAAAGTCACACTCACCGCCAATGTGTATTGCCTTTGCAGCCCATATAAGTGTAACTGGTCATTGTATACTTTAGACTCTTAGATCACTGGGAGTTCTACCACTCCTCGCGCAGTGGTGCTGTGGCTGAGCGCTGCTTCACTGCCCTGTTTGGTGGCTGCTTCAAACACAGCCACTGCTGGGCTTTGTGAGGCCCTGGTTACTCTTCCCGAGCAAACTTAATTTTTTCTCTATATAGGTGTGATGGATACGGTGCTTGTGATTTCTAGACAACACTGAAGTCACAGTGACATTAGGCAACTATACCAACAGCAAGAAATAGGTTTGGGCAGGGCATGTAATGCGAAGGCAAGATAACCGCTGGTCTTTAAGGGTAACGGGAAAAATTATAAGAGAAGACAAACGTAGAGGAGGCGGCGGAAAGTTAGGTGGGCGGATGAGATTAAGAAGTTCGCGGGGATACGGTGGTCACAGCTGGCAAAGGACAAGGTTAATTGAAGAGACATAGGAGAGGCATCTGCCCTACAGTGGGCGTAGTTAGCCTGATGATGATTATTATGTTGACACTGAGCTATGTGCTTCTTCCCTAAATAGAGAGAATGGGGTGTACAGAAGAGGCGAATTCACTTATTCTCAAGAGCAGCAAATTGCCTCAAAAGCACCGGGAAAAGTTTCCTTATAATCCATACCATCGCCCAAACCATCGGCATAATGGGCCTTTAAGAAAAACATTAATGCGAATAAATGTACCTTTCAAGTAACGTGGAATAAAAAGAAAAAGAAACTCACATAAACTGCCACCTGCAATGGTGCGCATTTAGCTCTCGATCCGGTAGGCCGGTTGCCAAAGGCCGCGGTGGCAGGCTCCGTACAGGCCCAAGGTCACGTCACCTAGGTGGCACGGCAGCACCTGCTTCTAAGGCAATTTTTCGCTCACGCCACTCACATAGGCGCCGCCGGGTTTCCCGCTAAACGGGACCTTTAACACTGTCGCGTCAGTAATCGTAAGGCTGATGGGAAGGTCAAAAAAAGGAGAAGTCAGAAGGAGAGATGAAACGTCAAGAGCATTTCTAATTGTGGCGTCAGCGCCTGCAGCTTATTCTCCTTCATTCTCTCCTCCTTTTTAGAGAAACTACAATACCGGATAATGTGCGGAGAGATTTTTCTTAAAAATAAGCGACCAATATCTACGGTTATTAGCTACGGTACTGTAGAACATCACAGGAGAAGTTAGAAGAATTTAATAATGTGGCAATTAGCCGAGATCAGATAATTACCTCTCTTTTTTATCGCTTAGTTGTTTCGCAGATCTCATCTCATCTCATCCACCGGTAACTATTTTGCTTGCTTTCTCTTGGAATCCAGTCCGCTACTCTTAACGGACAGTTATCTTGCCTTCACACTACATGCCCTGCCAAGCTTATTGTTTCTTCTTGATTTCCACAATGATGCCATTAACCCGCGTCTGATTCCTGACTGAATGCGCTTTCTTCGTATCCATAAAATTTACACCCTTGAATTTCCTTTCAATAGCTCACTGCCTTGTCCCTCAATTAAGTTCAAGCCTTTTTGTTCTTGAGACAGGAAAACAATAGTGGATGCGCTTCTATGTATGCGATACTGTTTTCCTGTGTCAAGCACTATGCACCGTCTAGCCCAAGTTGCACTTTTCCTAAAAACCATTTTTGTTGCCGTCGTCTTTTCTGCCCCATCGGAGGATTCGTTTAGATGTCGTTATTAGATATTTATTTCTAAAGGAATACTGCCACACTGCTATTCACAATTTTAGAGTACCTGCCAAAAGCACTCGACTGTATTTTTAACAGCCCTGGTTAATTCGATCTCGTGGTCCGTATCGTGGACACTACCTGCCCTAAGTAGATGTATTCTTATACCACTTCCAACACTTTGCAGCCCATCGTTAACGGCTGGTGCTCTACGAGAATGTGGGATATTTGATTTTTTGCATGTTTTTTTTTATCTACTACCCTGTTAAAGTTTAAAAGTAATAAGGAGATTTTAGCAATGTCTAGAGTAATCAACTACTCTTGCCTGTCTCGTGACGCCCGCCATCATTAGTAACATGATCGTTTTAGATGCCATCATTTTATTGCAAAAATGCTATTTTTTAATTTCAAAATTCTTCACGCGGAAAAGCTTGTATACCAATGCTTGTTCCATTTCAGTGCGTCAGTTTTTGTTCACTGAGTGGCCTCTGCTAGTGCGGACTGTTCCTTTCTTTTTACTTTCTGATTGTTTTACATCTAATTGAGCTAGAATAAAATTTCGCGCCGTATAACAAACGCTTCGTCTGATTCAGAGTTTCCCACAACATGAACAATAAATGCCAACAAGGTAAAGTTGTAGGCATCTTGAAGTAATCCGTCTCGCTGGGCCGCTCATAGCTCATCCTGTGTATTTTCTTCCTTCTGAATTTGGGGAAGTTGGGTTATCGCTATTTTGTAAATAAATGAAGCGTTTGTTCCTTTTTCTTGTCCTTAAACATTTCTTAAAGGGTGCATATATTCGCCTAAACGTTTTTCACAGGCCTATAATGGCCACGGCTTGGGTGAAGGTTTGAATGGCCAGCAAAATTTTCCCAGTACGTTCCGAATTTTCTGCTGCTCTTGGAAATAAGGGGCTTCGCGTCTTCTTAACTCCCCATTCTTTCTATTTCGGGAAGAAGCACACGGCTGTATATTGTTGTCTAAAGTCACTGTGAATTCAGTGTTGTGTCTTTAAATCACATGTTCGATGGTCATTACACCTATATAGAGCACTCGAGTGCAGAGCACGCGAAGCGAAACGATGCCTAAGCTGCTGGGGTTCGGTGGAAAACCATGTGGGCAAGCCGAGGCTCTAAGGCACTGAAGACCCTGTGCATACGAATGTGTCACCTTGAAACTATCAACTTCCCTCTTCGTTTTTTGCAGCATTCTGCGCGCTACTCGAATGCTGCACACAAATATGGTGTGGGCAGTATTTAGTAAATAACATCGTAGGTTGATAAAAAAGTTCCAAGTAGGAGAAAAGTGGTGAGCTCGGCTGGCGGAACGTAACTCTCATCTGCTCCTGGCAGCTCTGGAAGCAAATTAACGGTAAGACACAGGAAAATATAGACTAAAGAGGTGTGAGAGTGATGTGCATATTGAGCTGCGCACAAGGTGTCAATGTTTTCGTTTTTTCAATCAATAATACATGTAGAGGCAACGCAGTTTGATGCGCAACCCGTTCTTGCATCTACTCCAACTATTTCCTTTGCAGATTTTATTTCATGGGCTTAATTGGTAGGATTTAATGTTCTTCTGAGCACATCGAATAAGTGAGCTATAGTAAATAGAGTACGGGCGGACAAAAAGTCTACGTATTTCACGCGGCGATCTTGCGCAGACGAGGGTGATTTCATCTTAATGCTTCTACGAATAGAGCCTTTCCAAAATAATGGTTTTCCTTTCTACGCTTCTCCAAATTTGCCGTATACAAATGTCTGAACTTATGTCAATTTATTTCATATTTACTGTTTGCTGGATTACCTGAACTTGCCTTAGTAATGAATTAGACTTTCTATGGCTGGCCCTCCTGGGCTTGCCGAAGTGTGCTTGTGTTTTTTGCAACTTACAATACCATTTACTTCCGCCTTTGGCATTTTGAATTCAGAACACTGGTGCTATCGCAACATCCCATCTAGTTTGGCGATGGGTTGGTTCTCAGCCTCTTCCCCTGCACAGTAGTTGGGATGGGGAGGTGGCTGCTGGGTATAGGGAGTTGCTTCTGGAAAGCAGTTGACTTTGCCACTGCGCCTTTGAATTGGATTTCTGCGTCAGTATCTTGTTCCACTGCTGCGTGAGGTTCTAGTAGGTGGAGACGTTTTAAAGGTGAGAGGTAAGCGGGATTGATTTGGGTGGGGCTTCTGGACTGTATAGCTGGATAGGTGGCAGGTGGAGGAAGACTCAAGGCTGAAGGCGGAGGGTAGCGAGGGGAAGCAGCCAGAGCCTTCTGCCGCGTAGCTAAAGAGCTGGCTGGTTGCTGGCGTTTTATGGATTTAATCTGGCACCAGTTAATTTTAATACAGACTAGCTCCAGATTCCCGGAGCGAGGAAGGGGGGAAGCAGGAGGAGGAGGTGCAGTAGTGCTACTCGCGCAGTAAGTGTCCTGGGCAGCTAGGAAACAGCAATGAGCAAAGTGTTTGATAGCGAAAGACATCTCACCCTAATCATCGAACTGCCGCCTGGCCAGAGTAAGTGCTTTCGAAGCTTTTGGCACCGGAAGTAGGCGAAGGCTATTGCAAATTCGGGCCAAAGACTACACCCATGGGGCAAAAGCCATCAGGGAGCGCTGCCATAATATCGCTGATTTCTCTGGAGAGATCTTGATGAGAACCCCGCGTCCCTGTACTCTGTTCTGAACATGAGATTCAGCGTAAGCACTTGGAGCGGTCAGTGTGACGAGTCGGTTCTCGTGAAGTCGTCAGCAGGAATGAATTGCGTTCGCACGACTGCTGTTTTTATTGGTCCTAAACCGAGCATAATGCGATTTATGCTGGATTTCTTGCATAGAAACCCACAGCTGTTATCCAAACTACTTCACTGTTCAATGTTACTGGACAGGGTAAACTTATATACCACCGGTGCCTTTCTCAAGAAAGAAGACTGCTGAGCTAGCGCGATGGCGACGATACCCAGCGACAATTTACTTGGCATCTATATTTCGCTTAAAGCATATTTTCATTTTCTTTTAGAAGAGACCAAGTTTTACACATCTTTACAAAAATACCTGATCAAGCAAGATGGAAAAAAGGGTCAATAAAAATAAAATATAAGTGTATGACGTTGCTCATACCAGGGTCTCTCCAGGTTTAGCACGAACATTTAACTTTTTCCCCCTGTCTGCATTACAAAAATAGGTCCAGAATATTGGCCATACTTTATTGACTACCCAAATAAATATTAAATAAAAACATATCAATAATTTTAGCTTTTATTCACGTAATTTACATAAAGCCAATACATGGCCGTGCGGTGAAACTGGTTTGGTCTTGTCTGACACATAATTTCTATCTTTAATTGGCTCGTTTCATGTGGCCTTCACTAGAGCAGTACCATATGAGCTACTCTGAGGCAAGGTGTAATATTGAACAGTAGTGTCACAAACCGCTGGACAAAAATGAATGGCTACAGCACGAACGTTACAATGCTTGTTTCAGTTTCACTCCAAAACAACAAAAATATCTTGGGCGCTCGTGCAACAATGCCTATTAACCACATATTATATTTTACTATCGACGGAAGTCTGTAAATATTTTGTGTGTGTGTGATTTGAAACCCCGATTTCACAGAAATGAGATGAATATTTCCAAACACTGCTAGAGTTTTTCCCTAGTCAAACCTAGTAAACGTGCGAAAACATGTTTTTAGCGAGGTTGGCTCATGATTTTGCTTCGGTCGGTCGTCAGCACGTCTGGAGACGTTATAAGACTCAGCTTAAGCTCTCCTCGAAGTTAAGCTGATGTCATCTGTTCGCGCGGGAGATAGAAGTTGATGATGGCAACAATGTACAATGCACAGCGCTAGACTGTGTTCAGTTTAACAAGAGGTGTGATTGGTCGCGGCGATAGCATAGCGCCCTCGTGCATTAGACAGCGAAGCTGAACTGTTGCCGCCGCCCTTGGTTCTAACCCCAGTCGCGGAAATATTAGTTTGATTTCTGCAACGGCTGCTCTTCTATGTTAGGTTTTGCACAGGTCACCTTCAAGGTCAATCTTCACGCAAACTCGGTCAGCCGGATAGACCTAGCTAAGTAGTCCTTTCGCACTAAAAGACAAGCTCAATGCAGATCACCAAGGCAACACCCAGCGGCAAGTCGCGTGTCTCTCTTACTCCCCTTTCTCTTCCCGCAGAAATGTGAACGAGCTCTCAGAAATATGCCAGTGCTATAAAAAATACGAGGCGCGGCGCAGCTACATGCATAAGGCCAACGGTAGTTTTGATTCTGTAGCACTTCATCTACATAAAAGTTGTATATGATACTCAACAAAGAATATTTTGTTCATTATTTTCATTTTTGAAGTCGCCTGCTTTTTATGATTGCGCACAAAGACGGCAGGAATGTATGCAGCCTGAAGTGCTCCATTCATTTGTTTCCTGCTGCGTGTCCTCAATGACAGAAATGAACTCTTGTTCTCGCTGCGCTGCAGGCTGTGTGAGAGGCAGTGTGCAAAGTGCGCAACCTGCTAAACGGAGCAGCAGGTTTGTTGACTTGAACTTTCGGTAATTAAGAGGCTCGCAGAAGAGAGCTCCTGCGACGCGAAGAGAACCATGTTTAGAACGACAGGTGCTCACTGGGCTTATATGGACGGCTTCCTACTACTGGGGCTGCGTGGCCGTGTCTTAAGCGAAAGCAATGTGGCCTTTTCTCTTCGCGCGAGTGGCATCAGATGGATGCGCCAGAAAAGAAGAAAAATGGGTGAAAGCTGACACGGTATACAGGGACTCCATCGACGGTCTTGCAGAAGCAGCAGGGAATTGAGCTTCTTGCCGCAGAGCGCAAATCCTTCGTTTTAGAAAAGCCATGCTAGTGCCTTTGAAATCACACACCCGCTGCCTAGCAAGTTAGCAATTTATTGGAGCGGTTTTCGGCGTCTCCTGCAGACACAACACAATCCACAACCGCCGCGGAAGCAAGCATTAGAAGATGGGCACTACTGTATGATTCATAGTGAAGTTGTACTTTAAAGGCGTCAAAACTACACACACAAACACATGCACTAGAGAAGAGAAAGGGACAGAGCGCCACTCACAAATGGTTTAATTTGGATAAACCACATACATGCATATATATACGGTGAGCCAGCGCCTGTGGAAAGAACATATTCACACATCAAGTCGTACACGATAAGCATCGCCCAAAAAAAAAAACTGTTTTTGCGCCTTGTACAACGATATTGATGTTTCGCTATTGCACAAACTGCCTTTCCTGCTGATATAAAACGATTCAATTAGTGCTCTGGCTAATACATTGAGGTCTTCAAGCGGTTGGGTGATTCCATGTAAAAGAAGGTCGGGTACTGACACGACCGCCCTTGGTAACGGGTTGCTTGACATCCAGGTAAATGCGGTCCTTGCGGGGTCATCTCGGCACTGCATTGAATATTGTGGTTATAATTATACCGCAGCGCTCTTGAAAGGTTACCACTTGCTTAAAAAATGGTGCTTTTTTGCTTCTGCTGTGTAACACTGTCGGTAAATTTCTTGGTGTCTCTGAATCTCAGAGATGAAGTTCAGCGTTTCAAAAACGAAGACGCAATCAATAGGAAAAAAGAGTTAAGGTACCTAAGACTACGGAAACTAAAGGAAATCACATGCATCTTAGAGATATCAGTTGAGAAAGAATCTAAATAAAGGCGAAATGTAATGCCTATTCCGCAGAAGTTACTATTATTTATACAAGAGAGTAAAAGTGGTAATGCACGAAATGATATGCGTTATATCCTTTGAGATGACAAGAGCTACCTCAGAGTCCACAAACAGTCGAGTCAGGGACGCGGACGCCAGCAGCGGCATGCCGCCACGATTAACCTCGTCCACCATACAATTGAGGCCCTTTGTTTCCAGCTTATTTTTCCAAAAATCAGAGGGTAAAATCGGCAGATAATTTTACAGCACGAATTAGGATACAAATTTGATTCTTTAAATAGAGTTTCGGTTATTCAGGTTTCATCGAGTAATACTTTCCAGCCGAAAACACTTTAAAATACCGGTCGTTTTTATGCAGTATATAGAATTGTCTATTTCTTGCCCACTACTCTTCAAAAAGTAAATCGTAATGGCAGTTTGCATTACAAAACATTTGCCACAGCAATTTTTTCCGATTTCTTTCAGTTATTTCACCGCATACATCAGCATCTCCTGCGCAGCACTTAAGCGTGCGTGCTAGATCTGTTTACCTTTGTTTGTACACTGAGAAAATATTCATCCAACGTCACAGCGATTTATGTTTTGTTCGCAGAAGATCCTTGGAGCAGGTTGTTGTTAACGTGGATAGTGCGTGACGCAGTCACAACGATGAGAATCGTACCCAGCACAAATTGGCTACAAATTAAGCACCTTCAGAAACAAAAAGCCCTAAATGAACTGAAAAATTTTGGGCTTTAACGCCCCAATGCCACTCAGGCTATGAGAGACGCCGTAGTGAAGAGCTCGGGAAATTTCGACCACTTGGGGTTTTTTAACGTGCACTGACATCACACAATACACGGGCCTCTAGAATTTCACCGCCATGGAAATTCGACCGTCGCGGCGGTGATCGAACCCGCGTCTTTCAGGTCAGCAGTCAAGTGCCATAACCACTGAGCCATCGCGGCGGCTGCACTGTAAAATGATCAGTAGACTAACCTTAGGAACAAGCAAAAGACGTAACCTAAATTTCGTGCACTGCATTCAGGTTTGTGCGCAGCGAACCAAAGTTAAATATAAATCGTATTTTTGACGAGAAATTGGCCCATTGGTCTTAGCCCCATTGTTAAGAAATTTCTATTGGGTGAAAGAATCGGGTAAAGTTTGGCTTCAGCAAAAAACGAAGGGCCCTACATATATTTACTATATGCGCTTATTCGCTAGTCCCGTAGTGAGCGTTCAGCTTCAGCTTTTTTTTTCAGAACCCAATACCTTGAAGGAATACATTTCCGGGTAGCGCCAGCAATAAAACCCTCTGAGTTTTATTACTAGGTTTAAGGCATCACGTAAGTTTACCAGTTTCCTGTCAAATAATATTCCCGCCCCTCATACACCTCACATCAGAGGCCAGCACAATCCCCTTCCTCCCACGCATAAAAGACCTAGGATTCCGCATCCAGCAAGACTGATGGGGTAAATGCAAACACCCACGTCTGACCCACACATCCACGAAAATCATGCGAATGAGCCGCGTCCAAATCGGTGTCAAGGAATTAAAGAGAAAGTAACATCACCTTTCCACTTCTTCGTCATCTGTCCTATGCTCTACGCTTCCCCCT